>NW_021321448.1:0-344 GCF_001605985.2 Dendrobium catenatum | reverse complement strand
CCGAACACCGCACGTAATAATTTGCCCTCTGAAACAGCTATTCGAAGTCTGAATACAACTTTGTTTTGAACTTGCTTAAAACTGGTTGAAAAGCAAACTTATAATCTTAAATAGAGAACCAATACCTTATCCTTCTGAATTCATTACAACGAAAGTAGCTGAACAATAATATTAGTGTTTCTTCTTTGTTATCCTAAGCCATTGCAGTACATATTAAACTGGCCACTACAGTGATAGCATTCCAAAGTAAGGGTTTGTGAGGGCTGAGTTCAATGCAAATCCAGCTGAGTTTAGAATTGTCATTTCCACCTTGCTCCGTGGCATATACAAGAACTCGTTACCTT
>NW_021321447.1:0-213 GCF_001605985.2 Dendrobium catenatum | reverse complement strand
TCCTCCTTGCCTCATTTAGTTTGTGTATAAGCCATACATAAACTTGAAATCTAGTGTGATCTATAGCCTCAATAGAAGAATAGAAGAACAAATAGAGGAACTAAAATGTAATCTTGCAATGCATAGATATATGGTTGTTAGGGTTCTGGCATCTTAAGGAGATAATAAAATTATAGTTTGGAGGAATCCTAGCTAATACTCCAATGAGCTTGA
>NW_021321445.1:0-298 GCF_001605985.2 Dendrobium catenatum | reverse complement strand
GTCGAGAAAATCAATCGGAAAAGCAATACGATAAATCCATAAATCCGTCAAATTGATCAATCAATCAAATCCAATCTATACTATCAAGTCGATCAAATCAATCGGAATGACAATACGATAATCTACAGTAGCAAGTCGAATCGATGAAGCATCAATGGTATCAATGAGTCTATGAATCTATGCCGTCCATGTCCATATCAATATCAATGATCAATAATCAATAGTAGTAGCAATGCTCAATGATCAATCAATGAAATCAGCGAATCCGTACGATAAGCAATCAATTCGATAAATCCAA
>NW_021321444.1:0-1439 GCF_001605985.2 Dendrobium catenatum | reverse complement strand
CTCTATTCCCGCCTCTCACTTGCGAGCTAACCAGGCCGGGTCGTGACAGGTTCCATCTATGGGAGAATGATAGGAAACACTTGTAAATCTAAAGTATTTCCTATCAATCTTTGAAAAATAACTAGCTTTCTCCACCAAAAATCACACGAAACCAAAAAAACAGAAGATAATTTATATTATTTGATGAAATAGAAATGGAAAATAGCAAGATATAGTTGATCCTCAATTCAAGAGGATCGATCTCTACCAAATCTCTAGACGTACGTGCTATCTGTCCATTCTAAATCTGAAAATGAACAATCTATATCTGAATCTTCTCAATTGCCTGAATCATGTGAATCTAGTTCTGTTGATGATCTACCCGTATACAAAATGTAGGGAGTAAAGATTGTCATTGAGCCAGAGTCACCTGATTTAGAGACAAATCAAGTGAAAGAAGAACCAGATTCTAAGATTTTGATTGATGTGACACTATAGGAAAACCCGTCATTACCGGCAGACTAAATCCGCCGGAAAACAAAGAAATCTGACGGAAAGATAAGTTTCCAGCGCACGTTTCGGCGGAAATTCGTACGCCGGTTTAGGTCGCGTCGATAAATTTTTTCCGACGAATCTAATGCGCCGGAAAATTTTGCGGCGCACTTTCCGACGCATTACCGGCGCAAAAAATCGGATTGGTGTTGACGACTTCCAACCGATAAATTCCGGCGTCATATGCGCCTGTAAGTGTCCGTCGTATATTCCGCCGGTAAGTACTGGCGGACAAAATGCCGCAAGTTCGTCGTAGATAACCCACGGTTTTGTTTGCGGCGCAAAGTCTTCGCCGGAAAAAAGAGGCGGACATAGCGCCGGAACGTGCGCCGGTAGTTTCCGACGGAACGAAGGCGTCAGTACGTTCGATACAATTCGTTGTATCGTCCTTTCCGGTGAAGTTCCGGCGCAAAATCCGCCGGAAAGCTGTAGCATTGATAAAAAAAAATTGCCTTCCCAGCCAACAATGAAATTTTCACACCTGCAAACCTATACAAATATCAATTCCAATAACATTTCAATAGTAACATTTCAACAGATTAATATTTTATAACAAATTCACAACAGTTTCACAACAGTTTATAACATTAAAAGAAACTGTTCCATAGTAACAATCAACAGAAAACATCACATTAAAAGAAACTGTTCAATAACACATGTTCACAGAAATAAATAAGTTCATGTAAACTAAATTAAACTACTCTGACTCCGTGGACTCCTCCTTAGGTGGAGCTACGCCTTTTCCGCTCAGCTGATCCCTCATCTTACGCATTTCATCCAACAACTGATTGTGTTGCTCCGTACTTGTTTGAACCTGTGCTTGCAGCTGAGCTTGCCAATCAGCTTGTGATTTCTTTACTTATTCTAGCTCAGCTTGAAGGGCACTTATTTGTTGAGCTTGTAAGGAG
>NW_021321443.1:0-1483 GCF_001605985.2 Dendrobium catenatum | reverse complement strand
TTTCATCACATCAAAGACTTTGTACAGAGCCACTAAGGAAATCCAAAACAATTCAAAGTAAATCAAAATTAAAACTTATTTACTAACCTTAAGAGTAGATTACAACTTTTAAATAAACATAAAAAAAAACTTAAATACTTGCATATCAAGCTTCTTCCACTTTTCCTTTCCATTTTCCTGTAAAAACAGCCAGTAAAATATAACTGGTAAGCTATGAGGCCCAGTAAGTTATGCAACTGAAAATAGTATTAAACTTGCATGTTAAAATTTTAAAACAATAAACTTGAATTAAATTAAACTACTAGAGATACTACAAATATTTCATTTAGCGTTACCTTTAACTGTTATCTTATATCCATACTGAATATCAATTTTTGTCATCAAAAGATTTGACTATTCTTTCATAAACAAATTTAATGGAGCCGAGTAAAACCTGACATTATCGCCATTGAATTCCATAGAGGTCCCTTTTGCCTCTTTAGGGGTCCATTTCGCCCCACCTGCGATGCAGGTATCATTTCTTTTGGGGTCCCTTTTGCCCCACTTACAAGGTAGTTATATATTTGTGAACCCTTTTGTCCAAACTATCCTTGTAAATTATACATCATATATATATATAGCCAAACTTTATGTTAAACTGATATTCAATATACTTTATGACATAACTCAAGCTTGAAATGTTGCATTCATAAAGATCTTTATATGCCACTCATTGTATAATGTAATAGTGTATCATATGTTAAGAATGGAGATTCCTTCCAAAATATTTCCAACTAGTAAAATCTTTAATGTAACATAAGAACTCTTATTTGAAAGTCTCATGATGCAAATATATAAGAGATCTTTCATATATGGAAACCAAGTTAGGAACATCCTTTAGTCAGAGAATTGATTGTAATGCATATTTCTCTTGCATTCATTCAAATACCACTATACAATGTAAAATTAACAAGAATTGCATTTAAAACTTTAATTTTCATTACTTACCTTTTAGACGGGTTGCTTCTGCTAAACCTTCACTTCTTATTCTTCTTCTATTATAAGTCACTTCAAAGCCTCCTCTTTGCATAAGACTATATAATCGATATCACCCTAAATTTTAATTTGCATAAGAACCTTACTAAATAGAATTAGTATAAAAGATAAGGAAAATATAGGATTGTTACTTTTTCTATCTTTTATGATTTAGCCTTTCTTCAATCTTAACTTCTAAGAATACCACTCTAATTCACTACAGGAAAATCACGTTTTACCGGCGGCCAAAATCCGTCGGAAAAGGCATAAAATCCGCCCGAAATTAGTTTTTCCGACGGATTTCCGGAGGATTTTTGTTCGACGGTAACACGCGAGTCAGAAAAATTATTCTGGCGCAAAATATGCAGCCGGAAATATTTCCGACGGATTATTCCACCGGTACAATTTCCGGCGAACTATTTTGCGCCGGAAATGAAAAAGAAGAAAGAAACTATTAAAAAAATTAAAT
>NW_021321442.1:0-374 GCF_001605985.2 Dendrobium catenatum | reverse complement strand
ATTATTCAAGTTTGTTTGTTTAGTTAATTAAACGATCGCAAACGAGCTTTGATCGAACCGACCAACGAGTAGCTCGTCGAACGTTTGGGTCGCTTGCAGCCCTAGTTTTACTTCAAAGGCTCTATTTTTAGAGAACTTTTGATTCATTAAGGGCATATGCTTTTTTTAATTTGTGAAACGTATAGTCCCTTATTTGAATTTTCTCAAAAAAATAAAAAATAAAAAATAAACATCCACCAAAGAGGCACATTTATTAACGGTCAGAATAGTTCATGTGCCCTCATAATTATTTATCAGGGCACTTTATGGTGTCCCAATAACTAGCATTTTTTATAATGAACCACAAATTAGGCTTTCAAGATCTCATGGAAAGC
>NW_021321441.1:0-200 GCF_001605985.2 Dendrobium catenatum | reverse complement strand
ATGGTCTTCTCCTGGCCTTACCCTTTGACAAGGGTAGAGCCTAGGACAGAGCCAACAGTAAAGATCACCTAAAAAGGTGAAAACGAGGTAAGGGGATTCTCCTATAGCCTTGCCCTATAGCGGGGGCAAAGCAGAAAAGAGAACCAAAAGTAAAGATCACCACTGGGGCGAAAAAGGTAAAGTGATTCTCCTCTGGCCTT
>NW_021321440.1:0-236 GCF_001605985.2 Dendrobium catenatum | reverse complement strand
CCAATACAATCCGAAAGGTGGTCACATGATAATCATATTTCACTCCAAAATGTCGTGAAACTAAAAAATGCCGTGATTCATCTCCAATCGAACTTCATTTTTGCCCCGCAACGATCGTTCTCATCTTTCGCGTGTTTCTTCGACAAGTTCTATCATGACCCAACCCGATCGGGACGAATCCCGCTCGCATCGGGTCGCGACAGAGCCAAAAAATTTATAAAAATATATTAGAAGTT
>NW_021321439.1:0-284 GCF_001605985.2 Dendrobium catenatum | reverse complement strand
GGTACTTTGAGACGGTGCTCCTGTGCAAATTAAATGAGAAAAGGAAATGTAAATGAAATATCAAAGATAACAAATGCTTCAAATTATTTTAAATGAAAATATTCAAAGAAGTATTAAGTTAAAGAATTGAAAAAACAAGATTAAGAAAGGAAAAAATATATGTTAATTTATTTTTTTATATAAATTATATAGTTACCCACTGAGTTTACTTAGTAAACTCAAACCACGAGTTTAAATGTTTCTGGGAATTCCTAAGAGAAGTAATGGCTGAAAGAGAAGAACAT
>NW_021321438.1:0-753 GCF_001605985.2 Dendrobium catenatum | reverse complement strand
TACATGAAGTGTTAATCACATACATTTGATTTATAGGTTTTCTTCTTTTTTTTTTTAAGTCTACTAAGTTTAATTATGTGCCTATTTTATTGTAGGGAAAAATGGTGATATGAAGTATTATTCTCATATTGGATATTTCACAGGTAGAGAAAGGAGAAGAGATTAAGGGTAGTCGGACCATCTAATCCTATCTCAACCTATGTAAAATGCTCATGGGAAGTTATTATCAAAGTCTGATCAAGTCAAATTAAGTAAAGAATTTAGGATAATTGTTCTATAAAAAGGATTAGGCTTCTATGATTAATTATTATTGAGATAATCTTTGAATGATACTCTTAGAAAATGGAATGCCTTTATATATTTTTATTTGTGCAGTTTCACATAGAAGGAAGATATAATGGTTTAATAACTTTTATCCCAAGAATATAGTCTATGTTTTGTGATGGATAAATCCATAAGACAAGTTGAATAACCATAATCATGTGAGATGAATGTCTCTCTACATAGAAAGCCATTGCAATAATGAGCATTAAATCACCTAAGACTAAAAAATGGAAGCGCAATGGGCTTAAAAGGGTGATGGGTGCTATTAAAGAGTTTAGAAATAGGTAGAAATAATCATAGTACAAATTTAATAGTTCTATTTGTTATATCATAATAACTTTTGATTATTGTCATAAAAAAAAGTATCTGGGCTTTTCTTATGATTGTATGATTCAAATTTAATCAATCAAAAAATTATTATGTGAAATT
>NW_021321437.1:0-253 GCF_001605985.2 Dendrobium catenatum | reverse complement strand
GGTGCAAATTGTTAAAAAGACCCTTGATGATAACAACGACAGTGGGATGTGCGGTTGGTGGAAGCTTTGTGGGCTTATCGTACCACTTATAGAACCCCGACCCAATCCACCCCGTTTGCACTAGTGTATGGATCTGAGGCCGTTTTACCCTTGGAAATACAAATCCCTTCGCTCAGGATTGCAGTTCAGAATCAAATCACAAATAAACAAAATGCAAAACTGCGGTTGGAAGAACTCGAAGGCCTTGAAGAGC
>NW_021321436.1:0-375 GCF_001605985.2 Dendrobium catenatum | reverse complement strand
TCGTATGGTACGATTACTATCATACAGTACGATGTGATAAAGACAAAGAGATCGTTCAGGACGATATCCGGGACGATCATACTTCATCTCTGTTCATCGTATGGTACGATCAGGTTCGTACAGTTTGATGTTCAAAATTTAATTAGGCATGGATTTCATGCACTAATGACGGGTTAATTTAAATAAGTATTTAAAAATAGATCGTATAGTACGAACATGTTCGTACAGTACGAACGGTGCAAAATCTCTTACTTAAACTAAACTACGGCTAGGGTTTTTAGATCTGAACATATCGTACAGTACAAAGAGATTCGTACAGTACGATCTATTCACAAAATTGTCCACATAGCTTGGATCGTACGGTACGAATTAAAA
>NW_021321435.1:0-293 GCF_001605985.2 Dendrobium catenatum | reverse complement strand
GCGGGTCGAGTCATGTTGATCGTGTTGGGCCCATGTCGGGTTCGTGTCCAGACTTCAAACTCATTTACCTAATAGGATCAGGTTTGGATCAGACGAGTTATAGCCGGGCTAATTCCAATTTAAATTCAAACCCAACTCAAAAATTTATTTTTTAAAGCCTTACTTATAAGTTATAATAGATCTTTAAATATTTATTAATTATTTTCATATATCTTAAGTTAAAATAAGAAGTTACATAATTAAAAAGGTTTTTTTAAAAACGAAGGGAAAGGACAGTGCGCTCATTGAAATGC
>NW_021321434.1:0-205 GCF_001605985.2 Dendrobium catenatum | reverse complement strand
ATATGGAAAGTGTCATAATGATAGGAATAAATCAAGGCGAGGATAAAAGAGAATTGAGTTGAGGCAAAAAGTGGCAAAACATGAAAGTTAATGTCTCTTTTAATTAAGAGACAAGAGGGGGTAATCTTAGCTTCAAAGTAATGACTGTAGGCTTACTTATTTTCTTTTGAGAGAAAGTTATCATCTCTATAAGAGCAAGAGGATG
>NW_021321433.1:0-962 GCF_001605985.2 Dendrobium catenatum | reverse complement strand
AGTTTATACACTTTATGTACAAGCATTATACATATTATGTACACATTATATATGAACATTGAACATATTATATATATGAATTATACACATTATATATAATTTTATACAAGCATTCTACACTACATTTAATGTTATATATAAGTATTATACACACTATGTATATTTATACACGCTATGTAAAAGCATTATACATACTATATACAATCATTATATATGCTATATAAATGTATTATACACACTATGCATAAGTTTATAAAATTATTTTCTATACTGTGTAGAAGTTTATACACGTTATCTATAAAAAATATACACACTATATTTAAGTTTATATAAGCTGTGTACAAGCATTAAAAATATTATGTATAAGTTTGTACATACTATGTAAGTATTATAAACACTATGTTCAAGTTTTATACAGATTATGTATAAATTTTACATGCAATATACTAGTATTATACACATTATGTTCAAGTTTATACATGATATGGGCAACCATTTTACACACTATAAATAAGAATTATACACACAATGTATAGGTTTATACACATTATATATAAGTATTATACACACTTTATACAAGTTAATACGTGCTATGTACAAGCATTATACATGAATTATACAAGTTTATATACGCTATGTACAATCATTTTATACACTATGTACATGCTATGTATAAGTATTATAAACATTATGTATAAATTTATACATATATTGTACAAAGTTATACTCACTATAGACATGTTTATACATACTATGTACAAGTATTATGCACACTATGTATATGTTTATAAATACTTTATATAAGAATAATAAAAACTATATACAAATTTGTATATGTTATGTGCAATCATTATTCACACTATGTTTAAGTTTATATATATATTATATATGCAATGTACAAGCATTATACACACTACATATAAGTTTATACAAGCATTATACACATTATCTGCAAGTTTATA
>NW_021321432.1:0-242 GCF_001605985.2 Dendrobium catenatum | reverse complement strand
ATATTCCAAAGACAAATTTTACAGAGTTATTTCAAAAATTTATTTTAAAAATTTATTTTTGAAAACATATGTCCAGAAGCCCCTTCCCATCCTGAAATCTTCCTCACGGGATGGCTGTCCAGAAGTTTTGAAAATTGGTAGACTGCAATCCACTGATTTCTGCACCTTTCTACCGGCTGGTCAGCCCCCAAACTCAACCCCCTTGCTGTCCAGACTTTACTGGACATCATTGGATTGCTGTC
>NW_021321431.1:0-377 GCF_001605985.2 Dendrobium catenatum | reverse complement strand
CTTTACAACACACTCTTTTCACCACTCCCCGGTGCGGCAGAGAACCGTCATCCTTTTACACAATCCCCAGTGTTGGCAGAGAACCGTCCGTCCTTTCACACTCTCCTAGTGTGGGCAGAGAACCCTTCGGCTATTCACACTTTCCTAGTGTAGGCAGCGAACCCTTCGGCTATTCACACTCTCCTAGTGTAGGCAGCGAACCCTTCGGCTATTCACACTCTCAAAGTGTAGGCAACAAACCCTTCGGCTATTCACACTTTCTAAGTGTAGGCAGCGAACCCTTCGTCTGTTCACACTCTCAAAGTGTGGCAGAGAACCGGATCACCTTGACAGATATTCTAACAAGAATCTAGAAGGAAGAAGAAAAAGAGTGAAGT
>NW_021321430.1:0-315 GCF_001605985.2 Dendrobium catenatum | reverse complement strand
AAAATCCATAATTATTTTTCTCAATGCAGGATCAGCATGGATATCAGCTAAATTTGTTTCTACAAAAGCTGATTGAATTTGAGTGTTTTTTTTTTCTCGGAAAAAAAGTTTATGATCATCTCCTTCGAATTTTCTTTGGAAATACCTTTCCATTTCTAATTTTAATAACAACCACTTTAAGAATTTATACTTACATAAAAAAATAATGCTATTAAATTGATTAATAACTAAAATATATACCTGTCAATTGTTACAAATTGGTAGAATACTCGCAATTCTGTATCCACAGATATCTCCTCAAATTTCAATATCGCC
>NW_021321429.1:0-206 GCF_001605985.2 Dendrobium catenatum | reverse complement strand
TGTGAGAGTTTGTGAGTCTTGGAGAAATCCCTAGGAGTAAAAAATCGGATCACCCACATACCTTGGAGCGGCGAGGTTCGTGGTTCTTCTTCCTTACCTTTCTTTCGTTCCTTCTCATTTCCCTTCCTCCTCCTCCATTAAGCCACCTACATCCTCACCCAATCCCCTTCCCCCTTAGCCATCGGTTCTCCCTAGCAAAACCCCAC
>NW_021321428.1:0-232 GCF_001605985.2 Dendrobium catenatum | reverse complement strand
TATTAATATTTCATCAAGATAATAATTATGAACTAGCTAAGAATGAAGTATTTGGTCATACAATTTAGTAATTGTAGCAAACTCATTTTACCATGTGGGAATTAAGGTTGATTCCTAGTACAAATTTTATTTTAATCATCTAACTTATTGTGAGGAAAAAAATGTAATCTAACATGTGCCTCAAAAGTAATGTATATGTATTGATTGGCCAACTATTTGATTGTTAATCTAT
>NW_021321427.1:0-347 GCF_001605985.2 Dendrobium catenatum | reverse complement strand
TTCTACAGGTTGTGAAGTGTTTTCCAATTCAAACACGGAAAACGGGCAGAGGGGGGAGGAATGGAAGGTCATGGTAGACGTCCTTCAATCTCAGCCAAACAAATTTCTGAGGTTGAAATGCCTAGCTTTTGGAATCGTGAAAAATGTAAGAGCAAGATCGGGGCTTGTGGAGCGAGGTCAGATTGTATTTGCTGTAGGAGAGGGCGTACCTTTTGGAAGACGAATGCTGCCAGAAAAATGTGATTCGGTTCCTCGTAATCCTTTGCCGCAGTGAATGGGATGCTCGAAGAAGATGATAACGTGAGTTTGTGCGTGTCGTCGAGGGTAAAATAGATAAAACGAGAGCA
>NW_021321426.1:0-357 GCF_001605985.2 Dendrobium catenatum | reverse complement strand
TTTGTGGTTGAAGATTTTGGAGCCTACAAACATATAGTAGTTATTCTAGACACATCTTCCCATTGAAACTTTGATTCTCTAGTAATTTAGGAGAATTCGGTGGACTATGATCACTTGAACTGGTCGAGTTGAATTAGCCTTCTTTCTTCCTATGGTCCCTACTAAAGGGTTGACGAAGTGGGGGTTCCGCTACTACGGCCATTCTTATGGCGTATTGAGTAAATAGAGCTACCAGCGATCCAAACATATTTGGGCGTATTGGATTCAGCCTTTTACACCCATTCGAACCTTAAGCTTTAGGCTATCAAAAGACATCAAACTTTTCTGGCTAAATTTGTATGAGTGTGTAGCCACAAA
>NW_021321425.1:0-311 GCF_001605985.2 Dendrobium catenatum | reverse complement strand
TCAATCATTAAAAAATTAATAAATATCAAGAAATTTAATAATAGCATTAAAAATAATAGTATTCACACTTGTTGCGGGCTAGAATATACGCGGCGATAGAGTTTGTAAATTCACGTCTGAGCATTGTACTAATATTCAGTACACAAACAGAAAAGAAAATTAAAACCAGGATTTTTACGTGGAAAACCCAAAAGAGGAAAAAAAAATCATGGGGCCTCGCTCAGTTGAAAAGTTATACTAGTGTTGCGTAAATTATAAGAAGCTGATTCGTCCCACAAGTTAGGACAATCAGATTTACAATAAAGTTCTTC
>NW_021321424.1:0-347 GCF_001605985.2 Dendrobium catenatum | reverse complement strand
CTCCCTTTTACGCGCGCGCGCGCACACACACACACACTTGCTCTCTCTCTCTCTCTCATTGTGCCTCTCTATCTCTCCAACATTTTTTTCTTTATCATCTACCCTCACCCACTCTCCAACTCTCTCACTCTCTCTCCCTCTCACTCGCTCTCTCTCTCTCTCTATAGCTCTTTGAAAAGAAATCTATCTCCTTCTCTCCCTCTCTCTCACCCTCTATCTTGCCCTCTTTTACTCTCACTCTACCTTACTTTCTCTATCTAACTCCTATCTCTCTTTCACTCTCTTTATTTCACACACACACACACCCCCCCTTTAGATTTGACAAAGAAATTTTCACGCTGATGCAA
>NW_021321423.1:0-303 GCF_001605985.2 Dendrobium catenatum | reverse complement strand
ACTGAGTTCGAGCAACTCGACTCTAGCTCAAAAGTCGAGCTCGAGCTCGACTCGTTCTATTATAAACAAGCTCGAGCCTCTCGTCAAACCTACGGCACAGTCCGGTTCGCCTTCTGGTTTACCGAGTTTGAGACTGGCGTGGCCTTTTAATACGAGAGAGAGAGAGAGAGAGATGAGAACTTTGAAATACACACGTGATTTGAGAAATCACAAAAAATTTGGGTACCGCCGTAACTTTAAAATACATAGATTTACATAACATATAGTATTTCTTATATATATTTATATTTAACAATTATTCGA
>NW_021321422.1:0-222 GCF_001605985.2 Dendrobium catenatum | reverse complement strand
CTAACAAATGCAATCGCTCCACAGACAAATCACAACAAAATCCTACAAATTTGAAGATTATGAATTTTTAGTTTTGGGTCTATAATGGACCCATTACTTTATTCAAACCACAACAATCTAGGCACACACATACCTATTAAATTACTAGGATAGTTCTGTTCTAACAAGAACCATTTATTTCAAATTGAACTAAAAATTTAAAAGCCCATAACTTTGAAAATA
>NW_021321421.1:0-205 GCF_001605985.2 Dendrobium catenatum | reverse complement strand
GTAGAATCCCTTATTTTTTTTATATCGATTATATCATCATTAATGAAGAACCAACTAATCTATCTATTGAGTATCATTTCTTAGTTTGTTAAAACAATACACCAACTCTGATTATATGCGACAAACTCATACTGTCTTAGTGACTTTGGCCCAACAGCTGGTAATAGACTAATTATATTTTAACTCTTAAAAATATACTTCAACT
>NW_021321420.1:0-230 GCF_001605985.2 Dendrobium catenatum | reverse complement strand
AGTTCCCTTGTCTACTAGGAGTAAGTCTTCTATCAGCATCCTGTAGACCTAAGGTTGGGTGATGCCCTTCCTTAGACCCAAGGTTAGGTATTCCCTACCTTGGTTTTACCAGTTTTCCTTATCCAATAGGTGTAAGCCTTCCATTAGCATCCTATAGGCTTGAGGTTGGGAGATGATCTCCCTTTCACTCTCAAAATTCTACTTCCATTCGGTCAACGCCAATGTGTGCA
>NW_021321419.1:0-237 GCF_001605985.2 Dendrobium catenatum | reverse complement strand
TACTAAACTTTTGGAGGTTATTCCTCCTTTTATTGTTGATATGATTCTGCCGATTCCCTTAGATTTGTTTTGCAAGGATAAAATTCTATTTAAGCTGTCTTCTTCGGGTAATTTCCAGATGAAAAAAGTGTGGGATTCCTTCAGGTATAGGAACAACTATTCTCTTATTTACTCCTCTTTATGGCATAACATTATTCCTACATCTTATTCTATTTTAGCGTGGAGATGTCTTAAAGG
>NW_021321418.1:0-864 GCF_001605985.2 Dendrobium catenatum | reverse complement strand
GTTATATTAGCTTTAAAGGCGCATTGTGTGTAAGTTTGAAAAATGAAATATATAATTTGAAAATGTGTATTGAAAGATGATTTGTTTGTGTTATGGAAAAGTAAAACAAAGTGTGTGTATTTGATGAATAATTGAAATGTGTATGTTTAAAAAAAATTGAATAGTATATATGTGTTAAGAGGTAGAGTGTACGTGTAGAAAAGTAATTTGTAATAAAAAGTGGATTGTAAATGGTAAAGTGTGTGTTTAGTTTGAAAAGTGAAATTTGTGATTTTGAAAAATGAAAGGTATTGTTTTGAAAATGATAAGTGTATGTGTCGAATTATAGATAGTGTATGTTGAAAATCTAAAAAATAGTATGAAATATATAAACGTGCAATAATGAGATGTTTAGAATATTTGAGTGAATTGTATGTATATATTGAAAGGTTTTAGATGAGAAAGATAAAGAGTGTGTTACGTTGCTTCGAAAGGTAAAGAATGATTTTTGAAAAAATTGTAGAATATTTTAGGAAATGAAATGTTCATGTGAAAAGTAAAGTGTTTAGGTGTAGAAGAAATGACTTGTGTGTTTTAGAAGGGGTAATATAGTGACTTGTGTATGTAGAAAGAAAAGTAAATTGCGTGTTTTGGGAGGTGAAATATTTTGGAAATAATGTACTATAAAATTTATGGATTTTGAAAGATTAAGATTTGAAAAGGTTGAAAAGTGAAACTTGTGGGTATTTTGAAAAGTGGAGCTCAAGTATATTTCCAAAAATAAAAGAGTCCAAAAGGACATTCAACTAAGCCAGTGTCCAAGCCCGAAGAAAGGTACGTCTTTATTTTCAATAAATTTCAATTATTTTATCATTAATTATTAAA
>NW_021321417.1:0-208 GCF_001605985.2 Dendrobium catenatum | reverse complement strand
TAATTTACAGTCATATTTTCTTTGGAAAATTTGATTATTTGCACAACTAACCTTCTAAGAAAATTTGAATGTATGAGCTCTTGGGCTTTATTCTTTGGGAAATGAAAATAAAAATAGTTATGTTAATAGAAAAAAAAATTGTAATTAAATAAATTTATTTTTTACTTGTGACCGCCGGTTGATTTTAGTTTTTGGGGATTTTACAAAT
>NW_021321416.1:0-272 GCF_001605985.2 Dendrobium catenatum | reverse complement strand
AGGCGGGATTTGAATTTTTTGAATTAAACGGGTTTGCGGTTGACCCGGCAACCCGTCGGGTCAACTCGAACCCGACCCGTTTTTTAAACGGGTCAATTTCTTGAACCCAAACCCGACCCGTTTTGAAATCGGGTAGGGTTCAACCCGGATTTTCTTAGTCGGATCCGGGTCGGATTTTCGTGTCGTGTCAAATATTGACACCCCTAGTGTAGAAGCTGCAGTTTGGGTATTTCTTTCTCAGGTAATGAGGAATATAGAAAGGCAATACTAGT
>NW_021321415.1:0-247 GCF_001605985.2 Dendrobium catenatum | reverse complement strand
GTGCAATAAGAAAACATTTACTAATTCTTATAATCTTATTTAGGTATCTCACCTCGTTCTCTAGGGAAGTCGGGTCAATTCGTTCTCCTAAAGTACCCTTGCCTCCTTTCCTTTTATATACAATCTAAATCATAATTGTTGATCATTCAAATTTACATTCAAATAACATTATAATAATTTATATGAAAATCTTATAAGTTTACCTCAAAAAAGTTTTTCTTCATTCACCCCAATGTGACCTCTCTTC
>NW_021321414.1:0-316 GCF_001605985.2 Dendrobium catenatum | reverse complement strand
AACTTTCCTGCACTAACTCCAAATGAGCATTTCAAAATATTCCTTTTCAAATAATATTTCTACAGGCACTCAAAAATATTAAGTAGATCTTGTAGGTGATTTCCACAGACCTTTCTTTTGACTACCATATCATCCACATAGTATTCAACTTTGTCGTGTATCATCTCATCAAAGATAACAGCCATAATACATTGATAGGTGACACTGACATTCTTGATAATGAAGGGTATCACCTTGTAACAAAATACACCTATAGGTGTATAAAATGTAATAAACTTCTCATCTTTATGGTACATATTAATTTGATTATAACTAG
>NW_021321413.1:0-228 GCF_001605985.2 Dendrobium catenatum | reverse complement strand
TTTTTCGAATTAAACGGGTTGGCGGGTTGACCCGGCAACCCGCCGGGTAAACCCGAACCCAGCCCGTTTTTTAAACGGGTCGATTTCTGGAACCCGAACCCGGCCCGTTTTGAAATCATGTCGGATTCAACCCGGATTTTTCAGGTCGGGTCCGGGTTGGTTTTTGTTTCGTGTCAAATATTGGGCAAATTATTGGGTCAGGTGACCAAAGCCATCTCTCCGTTCGGT
>NW_021321412.1:0-221 GCF_001605985.2 Dendrobium catenatum | reverse complement strand
CATAATTTGATGATCTTGGGCTCATTGGATTTGTCTCGTCGAGCCGCTCAATTTGACTATAAGCATGTCATGTTTAGAAGTTGTTTGGTAACTCAAATTTGGTTCAAACTTTCCAAAAGCGCTTCGGGTCCTTTATTTGGACCCATTTCGGCTCGAATCGAGTTAAATTTGGTGTCGTTGGGCTCGTATTTTCGAGACGCTCAGTTCGACTATAAGTTTGT
>NW_021321411.1:0-213 GCF_001605985.2 Dendrobium catenatum | reverse complement strand
AAAAGACGCAACGATTCGTCCACCGACTCTCTCGACAGAAACCGACATACTCACCACTTAAAAAAAAAACAACGCTCTCTCTTATTCGTTTTTTTTCACGCACTCACACGCTCAGAGAAACAAAAGGAACCGCAAGAAGAAAAGGAAGACTTACCTCTTCAAACCCGACGCCTCTGCTCCCGCCGAAGATCGTCGGCTTACCTCCTTCGACTC
>NW_021321410.1:0-283 GCF_001605985.2 Dendrobium catenatum | reverse complement strand
AATTATAGTTAATTATTATTTATTATAATTAATTACTATTAATTATGATTAATTATAATTCATTATAAAAACTTAAAAAGAGAGAGAGAGAGAGAGAGAAAGTGGAAAGATATACTTCGAGCCTTGTGAATTACCAACAATCGACCTTGACCTCGACCTAGTCTTCAAATTTAATGACACTACTGTCATCGCTCCGACACAACTAACACTGCCAATGACATCAGTGTTGACCCTTGCATAGGCATAAAGGTTAAAACCTTGTCCTCGACACTTGTAGCACTGT
>NW_021321409.1:0-236 GCF_001605985.2 Dendrobium catenatum | reverse complement strand
GGTAACGCTAGGTACATGCTTGGTACCGCTAAGTAAATGCTCAGTACTGCTATGTATATGCTAGATACCACTCGATACCACTACATACTTGCTCGGTACCGCTAGGTACATGCTCGGTACCACTAGGTACACGCTTGGTACCGCTAGATAATGAAGTTTTTTTAACATTTGCTGATGACGATGATTCCCAAGAAGAGTGGATTAAATTTTTATTTGATCTTTAAAAAAAAGATTGT
>NW_021321408.1:0-625 GCF_001605985.2 Dendrobium catenatum | reverse complement strand
AGACCACTTGGGCCTCACCTAAATTCGGTTTAATTAATGGTCTTTGTGTTTAGGTGCTCTTGTTTTTTTTTCTTTCTGATGTTTTATTTCTGTTTTGATATTTGTATGGTGGTCCTCTTATTTTTTTGGTGGTCTTTCACTTACTGTGTGTATCTGGCGGGTTCTTTTGTCAATTTTGAGCCCTTGATGATTTTTATTGGGTTGTTGCCTATGTCATGTTGGTTTTGTTGAGCAGTTTGGTTCTTTATGGGCTGCGGTTGTCCTGGTATTTTTCACGAATAATAATGGTTTGAGATATTATGTCATGTTTTATTATCATATATCTAATTTTCTATTTTTATTCACCGTCTGTGGTTGGGTGAGTGTTAGCATTTATTGGTATTTTAATTTTGCTAGTTGTACCCCTCATGACTACATTCTTGTTCTTGGGTGGAATCTCTTAGGGATTTTGGCTTTAGCTCTTTATTATTTCTATCCTATGGGGTTTCCTATTTATGGTGGCAGGTTGATGCGTATATGTTACCCTATGCTACAGAATTTTTATCTGCTTTGCATCATGATTTGTTGGGTTATAGCCTACTATGCTAGTGTTGATTTGTGTTTCATTTCATCTATTTACATTAAT
>NW_021321407.1:0-489 GCF_001605985.2 Dendrobium catenatum | reverse complement strand
TCATGCATGTGTTCAGAAACTTTAAAAAGTTCATCATATGTTAAGTCACATACCTCTTCTCGATCTGAATGATCAAGTATGTCGGCCATTAAGCACAAATTAGTGACTTCCTCTTCTTTTTCTATCTACGATGAATCTGAAGCTGAGTCCACCCAAAAAGCTCTATGGAACTTCTTTTTGCCCTTTTTCACAAATGGCTTCTCCTCTACTTTCTCTATGCTAGGATTTGCTTTGAGTAATGGGCATTCAGTCTTTAAATGTCCAGGTTTCCTGCATTCATAGCAAAATAACTTCATTAGAAAATTTTGCATTTCTATTGAACTTACCTCTATTCCGTTGTTGGCGTCTCTTTTGCTTCATCTTCAAAAAGCTTCTGAATTGTCTAGTCATTAAAGCAATGTCATCTTCATCCTCAAGTTGTGAATTTTCATTTTCAGACTCTTCCACATTCAATGCTATATTCTTCTCCTTTCGTGGTTCACCTGCATC
>NW_021321406.1:0-218 GCF_001605985.2 Dendrobium catenatum | reverse complement strand
GTTAATATTAAGCTTGCTGGTGAATGTTCTCTGACTCTTTTGGATGCCAAGAATGTGCTAATTAAGCTTGCGAAAGATTTGGATTGATGTAGGATTTTTACGCATCATTATTACTTCATCCATAATTGTTTCAAGAAGTTGGTTGAGTGGTTTCCTTACTTTGATTTATCAATTGATCTCTCATTATCCCTATTTAGGTCGGAAAAGAATGTGGAGTT
>NW_021321405.1:0-3394 GCF_001605985.2 Dendrobium catenatum | reverse complement strand
TCTAAGTCAAGATTTATCGATGATTCATCATCAAGCACCTAAAAATCTATCATTTCAATAAAAGTGTAGTCTATATGATCATAGCTTGTGAAAGAAATTTGAGTGTTTTTTAATCAATTCACTCAAAGAGATAATCATTTGGAGCATCAATGATTGAACGACCTAGTATATGTTTAGTACAATTTAAATTTAAAAATAGGTATAATATTATCATAACATAATAATGATAATAATGTTTGGCTTAGAATTCTTATACCTATTTTATGCAAGTTAGGAGCACTTGATCTAAATAACTTTCACTACTCATCTACATAATGTAATATTCGAGAGCTTAGTAAGGATGCACATATGATATATGTTAAAAAGGTATAAGCATTGACATTGAAAATATAATTATCGGGTTGCATTTTTTTTTTTTTTTGCCATCATTGGAGCAATTATTTTTTTCAAAACTTTATAAGCCATTATGGAATAATCTGACCTCATTCATTGCAAGTGTGAGCTTAGGACAAATGTCCTTATTTCAAAGTAGTTCAATAATGCCTTGTATAACTTCTGGTTTATGACAATAAATCTCCTTGTCATAGTGAAATTGAGGATTCATAAAGTATGTTGCTGCATGGATGTCTTGTCTCGATAAAGTATCTCATCTTCTTTTAACTATACTGGTGAATGGCTTATATACTCTTTTAATATTTCTAGACATGGCTTTGATTCCCTTATGTGCCCTATACATTCCTTCATATAGATATTCAAGTGATGGTTTCTCATCTTAGTCAACAATGAGCAACAACCTAATCAAAGAACCTATTATCTTTGAAATTATTAGACAATCATTTCATAATATCAAATCTAAGATTATTATAGTGGCTTTTTTCTCCTGACATCTTTCGAATATATTTGAATCTGCAAAGAACTAGCTAGTAATTAATGCTTTGAGGTCATGTTTATGCTAACAAGCACTCTTCAACCTTATGAAAGTTGTTACAAATCTTGTGGCTCCTGGACGTATAATTTTCTTTCAACCTGACTTTTTCCTAAGACACACAAGTACATAAATATGATTGTAAGAAAAAAAATCTTCACCTTGGATGCTTTCTTTGCTAAGTCCTTTATGAGAGACATGCTTCCAAAGTCTTTTAAAATTAAATTCAAACAATGTTTAACATAAGGTGACCAATAGATATTGTTGAATATTTTATGTAAGAACTCCTCTACTTTATTATAATTAGCAGCATTATCAATTAGCTGAATAATATTTTTTTGTCCTACCCATTCAACAACCTCAATAAATAAGAATCACAAATTTATAACATCCTTAATGATATATGAAGCATCTGTTGATTTCAAAAAAGATACACCATAGAGACAATAAATCATATAATTTATTAATGTTCAACTCTTACGATCAGTCTATCCATCAACAATAAGAGTAAACTATGTACTTCCAAGTATTTTTATAGCTATCAATGGGTAACATATACTTCTCTTTACAATCCTTACGTAGGTTAACTATCACGTTGTGGTAAGAGGGGAGCTTATAACCATGACCTATAGTAGTTATATTATATACAGCTTTATGTGTATATGTTGAACTTTAGGCATTAAAAGGGATGCAACAATCAAAAAACCATCTTACTATAATTATGTGTACACGGTGGATTACTTTTTTTAATGCTAAGACACTTTTAATTGAAGGTTAGGAACCTAGTTTGGTCTTGGAGCAAAGAAAGTGTTAATCTCAACAAGCTTTCTCTTCCCTTCAGCAAGTTATGTGAAATGTGCTTCAAAGGATTATGATTTAGGTAGAGAAGAAGAATCTCTTCCTTTTGCTACTTCATTATCAACAAGAAATCATGTACTGTCCAACTCCTCTTGTGTTTGTTTTTTCTTTTTAAAATTTCCTTCAAATTCTTCTACATTTGATATCAAATATCATGTGGAACCTTCTTACAAGCAGCGATATTCCCTTAACTCTTGCTAGATGTTGTTTCATTCTATTTATTCCTCCTCCCTAGTACACAATACCATAATGCAAATATTTGTATTGCCTCTTCCCATCAGCTCCTTTAATCGCAATGAAATAATTTCATGCAATGTCTACTTACTCATGTACACTATAACTAGAATATGCACTTTGAATTACAGGTGCTTCCATTATCATATGATCAACTAAAATAAATATAATAATTATAATTTTATGAAGTTCAAATGAAATATGAATTTAAATGAAAATAGATGATGAACTAAAAATAAAAAATGAATCCAACTAAAATGTTTCTTTGCTTGGTTGGGATACTTTCTGAAGTGAGAAAACTTAGTGATTTGGGCTATGACATATGAGTTTTTTTTAAAAAGAAAATGAAAGAAAGATTCAGGATAATCTACTCTTGTCTAAATAAAATAAACTATCGATAAGATTAGGAGAAGGAATGTAAGCATAAATGTGAAAATAATTACTCAAAAATAGAGAAATTAAAGAACATCCGTTGGGATCTGACTATGCCTTTTGGATAGACCAATAGAGGACTAGAGGTGTCACATATGGCGTAGTTAGGGAAAATGAGCGACTAATATCGAACTGCAATATTCATATGTTGTTCAATAGCAAATAAATTGCTTAGATTTATGACTTTAAGAACCGTCCAGTTCTTCTAAAACCGTCTAATTAGGTGATTTCCTTCTTTAACTGAGTTCTTGAATGATTTTTCTCTGGTTCTAATCCCAGCCGACTATTTCAGCTTACCAAACTGTCCATCGGATCGGTTCACGATTGAATTGGTCAAACCAGCAAGTCCGATCCAATTTTGAAAACATTGGCAATAAGTGTGTGTGTGTGTGTGTGTGTTACAAATAATAAAATTCATTTAAGCTTCATTTGGTATGGCTATCTTTCTACCTTGTAAAGTTATTTTTTAGTTAAAAAAAAATTCATAAAAATAGAAAAAAGTACAGTCTCGAAACTAGAAAAAAATGATGGAATCACACCACACAAAGAAATTTATAATGAAAAATGGGAGAATTGGTGCAAATCTCTATTTATCTTTCTTCACTTCTTTCTTTATCCTACACTCATAACTAGGGGTGCCAAAATTAATTTTCAGGTTGGGTTCGGGTCAACCTCGGGTCTAAATGGGCTAGCCTGAACCCGACCTGACCTTATAAATTATTTAGAAATTCAAACCTGGACCTAACCCGCATGGGTTACATGGTTGACCCAACCTAACCTATGAACTTGAATGTGAGCGTGGTACTGGGCGAGCATGTTGACCTCATTTTTGTATGAGGTCACTTGGACCAATCTTGCCCCTAAATTAATTCAATTTCCAAATCAATCTAAACTCTAGGATTCTCCTGGATCCAGACCTTAGGATCTACCCAGATCTTAGAAATC
>NW_021321404.1:0-618 GCF_001605985.2 Dendrobium catenatum | reverse complement strand
AAAGATCTAAATAGAACCAGTGTCCTTTGAAGAGTTTAGCTTTAGAATGGAGGAAAAAGGTTAGTACTTAGATTTCATCCCCCATAAGAAACACTATAATCTATAACGTAGTAAAAATCACCGTTACATTTCATGGAGAGAAAGGGAAACGCAATGCTTCTTTCGTTTCCGTTTACCTCAAAAGACATTAAGCAAGAAACTAATTTCTGTACTCCAAATGATCCATACTGACCATCCAAAGTGAGGGAAAGGCCAACAAACATTCCATGTTTAGATACGTGACCATGAATTACCCAGGGACAATCATAATGTTTGGTCCTGCGATGTGATCAAGAAAAAAATAATATTAAGAAAAATCATGTGACCAGAGAAGGCATCAAATAATGCAGGAAGAATAAAAAAGAATGATATAATGGACAATTACATCAGAAACGGCTAGGAGAGTGGATCTTCAACATGAAATTCATGCTGTTTCTAAAAGCTGCTTCTCATTCTAGAATCAGATTAGATGCTGCTAATTGTGTTTTGTTTCCTTTCTGTGTGGCACTTAAATCTTCTATATTTATGCATCTAACAAATAATCCTGACTATTTAGTATTTACTCACGAGCCACTAAAA
>NW_021321403.1:0-350 GCF_001605985.2 Dendrobium catenatum | reverse complement strand
ATAATTGACACCAACTAGAAAACCATCCTCCCTTTTACAGCCAAAGCTATATATATCATATAGTATGATGACATCATCAAATAGTATAAACCATATAATTAAAATCTAAGTTTCACATTCTCATCTTGGAAACTTATCATGTACAAGCTACAAAATTCATACAGGATGAAAAAAAAATGTAGTGCGAAAAAAACACTTAGAAAACAAAACTTGATAACAAAAAAATTTTCTCAAAACAAAACACTTAGAAACCATAATTAGAACATCCTGGTTAAGGCAGTCGTCATTAAGAACATCATCTTCTCTGATCATTGGGGATCTTATATGGGGGAGTTTTTGAGGGCTTTAAC
>NW_021321402.1:0-228 GCF_001605985.2 Dendrobium catenatum | reverse complement strand
CCCTTACTGGACTTCTACTCCTTGGGCAAGGTCTTGATCTCAACCTCAAAAAGGCAGTAATGGTCTAAAGATAGACCCTTCTTAACCTTTGATTCGGGATACACGTGGCATACGCCCTCTCCCAATCAAGGCAAAATCGATCCCAGGGGGATCCGATTCGACCTCTTCCACACAGGTTAACGTCGTCGAGCAAAGGCTCCGACATACAACCTCGGAAAGGTCCTACAT
>NW_021321401.1:0-595 GCF_001605985.2 Dendrobium catenatum | reverse complement strand
TGACGAGTGCCATGATCGGGAATGTCTTGACGCCCACGAGCCCCCACCACTTCAGGACATCGAACTCCCCATTCTCGTCACCGCACATCTTTTGTTCTTGCGGGCTGACCCTATGCGCCATGTAAGCCGTGAACTCTAGGCCGGCTCTAACTTGCAAGTTGTTGGGGGCAATAGTGGCGGCCATCTCAGGCTCGTCATCATCTTCAGGCAAGTCGTTGTAAACTGAGTAGGAGGCGGTGGTGTCTATCCATGCCTTCTTGATCATGTATGCCTTCAACTTCTCATTGTCATCGTCATCTTCATCGATGACAGAGTTGAGGCCATGGCCGTACTTGATCATGTATGCCTTTAACTTCTCCTTGGCCTCGTCAATTTGATCAGCATTGATACCTAACCCCCCCAAACGCGTCTTCATGATCGGGTCGAGCATGGTCGCAACGACATGGATGGGCTGGAGCACGAACTTGTCTTCAAAGATGGGTTGGATGATCTCCTTGAGGGAGATTATCGGATCAGAATCTTTCTTTGTCTTTACGCTGCGTGGATCATTCGGGTCCATGATGTCGACACGAACCAGCTTCATATGTTGTTGTAG
>NW_021321400.1:0-327 GCF_001605985.2 Dendrobium catenatum | reverse complement strand
TAATTTTACGTGTTGCCCTTTGTTCCATGAGTTTACCACGAATCATGTCAATTAAGTCAACAACCGGTTTATTTCTAGCATCCACAATCCACGCATTGAATGATTCGGCAAAGTTATTAGTATTGGTATTGTGATATATCCCAAACATAAATTGACTTCGTGACCACTTGTAAGGTAATGACATAAGGTACGCATGGAGATTAGGATGCAGAACACATAGCTCAGCTAGCTTGTTGGTGTACTCTATGCTAGTGTAAGCATTTGCTGCTCCCCAAACCAAACCTTGGAGTTTATGTCCTTCTTTGCAATGAAAATTTTTTTTAATAT
>NW_021321399.1:0-269 GCF_001605985.2 Dendrobium catenatum | reverse complement strand
TCCAAAATTAAAATTGTGACCATCCAAACTCCGATATTAGCAAACTTATAATCAATATGAACATCTTAGAAACACGAACCCAAAGACACAAAATTCAACTCAATCCAAGCACAAACCTGTCCAAATCAAAGGTCTGAACCACTTTTGGAAGGTTCAAACCACAATTAGGATTACCAAAGAGTTTTCAAACGTGACAAGTTTACAGTCAAATCGAGCAGCTCGACGAGACAAATCCAACAGGTTTGCCATCACTGAATTATGACATCACT
>NW_021321398.1:0-503 GCF_001605985.2 Dendrobium catenatum | reverse complement strand
AAAAAATTAGTGACATCAGTTTTGGGAATTAAAAAAAATACAAGTTGAAGTAAAAAAATTTGCATAAGGGTAGGCCTTTAAGAAATGAACAACAACATTAACTAAGCCTTCTTTAATAATATGCAAAGTTTTCTAAAAAATTTGTAGTAAAGCCATCCAGTCTAGTAATCAAATGAGAATTCATCTCTCTTATGATCAACCAAATTTCCTCCTCAGACGAAGTTTTAGTAAGGATAATGTTATCCTCTATAGAGATAATTGAGAGAATACAAGAAAAATACAAATCCAAAATCGGATTGAAATTTTTATTAAATACATTTTTAAAATACTCAATACCTGACTCATAAATGTAGAAGACTTAGGAATCCATTTTGGACTGAAAAGTCCTACCAAAATTTGGAAGAAAATTTGGAGATAGAAAACCCTTTGATTAGAGATTTGAGATTTTTTAAAAACACCCAAAGGGATTGATTATAGGTGAACCTAGTGAGGGTGTAAGGACT
>NW_021321397.1:0-378 GCF_001605985.2 Dendrobium catenatum | reverse complement strand
TGACTAGGAAAATTTCATCTCATACATCCAATTTCATCCCATTCATTTGGGATGAAATTGAGTTCAAAATTTCAAATCTTTCCTAAATTGGAATTTCCCAATTTGGAAAGAAATTGAATTCTAAAATTCAATTTCATGAAAGGTGTTGGGGCGGCATAGGGAGGGGAGGTGGGGAGGAAAGGTGGCCGGCGGCGAGGTGGTCGGCCGTGGTGGGGAGGGTGGCCGGCGGCGGGAAACCCAAGGAGGGGGGGCGGCGGCTAGGGTGGGATGAGGGGAAGGGAAATTTTGTGGAGCTTTCTTGTGAGAATGAGAGGGTGATTAAAAGAAAAGAAAACAAATTAGAGAACTCACTAAGAGATCTCACTAGAAGAACTCACC
>NW_021321396.1:0-226 GCF_001605985.2 Dendrobium catenatum | reverse complement strand
GGCGGTCCAGGATTTGGAAGTAGGGAAGGCTGGAAGAGAGAGAGAGAATGGATTCTCTGGAAGGAACAGGGAAGGAGGACAGTGAACAGAGTTTCAGAGTGTTTGAGGGTTGTTCTTATAATTAAATCTTTGATTTAGTATACGGATAGGGAGAGACAGTAAATTAAATAAAAAATATATAATTATTATTTTAAGATTTTTAAAATTTTTATTTTACTTTTTATTT
>NW_021321395.1:0-470 GCF_001605985.2 Dendrobium catenatum | reverse complement strand
TCGGATATCTTACCTTTGTCTGATTAGGATTAGCTAAGCTCCTTTATCTTGTGGAACTTTAAGAGTTTAACTTTTTGAAAAATTCTCATAAGATGCCTCCATCAAAAAAAATATTAGAAAAATTAAAATCCAAAAATATTCATTTTTTTCTTTTTTTATTTTCCTTGTGTTTTTGCATTTCTTTTACTGTGTTTTTCTGATTGTTTTTCTTTTGTTTTATTTTCGAGGGCCTTGATCATCACCATCTTTTCCTTGGTTTCAAATTCTAGTCACATCGTCCTAGCCGATACCTTTATCGTCCTGGACGATAGGGCAAATTCTCTTCAAAATCCATCTGCTGCCTCTTTCTATGCTTGCTGTAACTCATCATCCTGGACGATCCTATATTGTCCTGGATGATTTGATCGAACTCTTTGCAATCATGGTGATAGTTCTGGCCGATAGAATATTTCATTTGGCCGATGCATTTT
>NW_021321394.1:0-1002 GCF_001605985.2 Dendrobium catenatum | reverse complement strand
AGACTTAAATCGAACTTGTGGACATTTGAATAGCAAAAAACATGAACTGGACTTGTAATTATAGTGAGCATAATCTAATGTATAATGCTAAAATCTCTCAAATGAGAAGTGATCAAACATATAAGTATGAAACCCATGCAAAACAAAATTTTAATGCTTGATCTATTATATGAGAGAGACAATGATCAATTACAACATTTGTATTCATTATGCGATTAGTCTACAAGCACACTCAAGAGGTATGCACTGAATACAACGACAAATTCATAGTGATTCGTATGCAATGATATGTCTACAATCGACAACAAGGAATTTCATTGAAATATCAAAGGGTCTTCTTACATGTTACTAATCATGAATAGAGATAAGGAATGTGTGTTCATAACCTATCTACAAGAGGAGGTTACTAAGAATACAAACTCAATTACAAAATCAAAGCTTGGGTTCCTTTGAACAATACCATGATTGCAGTCAACAATGCAAGCTTTTCACTCAATATCAAGAGACTTGTAATGAACACACTGATCTAATTACATGTGCATACGGAGATTTGATCCCCTTTCAAAGAATGTGGAAAATAGGTGACAAACGAAAGCATGTGGAATTTATGATGAGCAGAAGTTCAATTGTAATTTGTTGATAAGCAATGATCCGTGGTGGACAAAAATCCTACATCTCGCTTCGCAACTAATGGTATGAAGATCAATGATTAATCAAAAGATTCGTGATGGATAAGTGACAAAATACCTGACTGCAAATTAATGTCAGTAAATCCCCAACCAATTTGAAAGGAATGTACAATATAAATGCACTAATATGATCATAGGTGAAGCCTGAAGATCTGATATATCTACTAAGCATGACGAATGCAGAAGTCAATAATAATCACCCATATCATTAGCAATAGTATTATGGCAAGAATACATGTATATTCCCCACAAGCAGAAGCAGACGATATGCAACAGATATAGGCTCCTACAACCTGTTGTAGAAGATCTGTTA
>NW_021321393.1:0-359 GCF_001605985.2 Dendrobium catenatum | reverse complement strand
GCCGGGGAGGGAAGGCCGACGGGTCTTGGGTGGATTGGTTGGATCGGTTGGTAAGGGAGATGGGAAAGGGGAGGGGAAGAGGTAGGGTGTAGGAGGTGAGGTGGGGGAAAAGAAAATAGAGAAAAAATAAGATAAGACCAAGAGCTCACCTATGTGGGCTGTTGGGTATTCCGGTTTGAGCCTCTCCTAGGTCTCCTCTCTTTCTCTCAAGCTCTCAAGCAAGAAGAAGAAATGAAAATCTCAAAAATTTTATTAATCAAACATTAACCTCATACAAAGTAGAAGAACTCTCTATATAGGTCTCATCAAAAGAAAATAACATGACTCAAATGCCCAAAGGACTACAACAATGACTCAAC
>NW_021321392.1:0-307 GCF_001605985.2 Dendrobium catenatum | reverse complement strand
TGGGAACAGTCCTGGACGATTGAAATTTGACTTGATCATCCAGGCCGATCTCACGATCGTCCTGGCCTATTAGTTCAAATCAGAGGTAAATCGTCCTAAGCACAACTCTGGGAACAGTCCTGGCCGATTGAAATTTGGCTTGATCGTCTAGGCCGATCTCACGATCGTCCTGGCCGATCGGATCGTATCAATCATCCTTAATTACTCCCTTGATTTCCTGATCAATTAAGTCATACTTTGGTAATTTCGTCTAGGCCGACCCGGGAATCATCATGGCCGATAATTTAAAATACAGTATGCCTAAACT
>NW_021321391.1:0-1425 GCF_001605985.2 Dendrobium catenatum | reverse complement strand
TGTGTTGTTAGTGTGTGATGATCAGGAACAACCTTAGAAGAGATTTTTTGTGTGTTTTTATGTGTTTTTTTTATGAATTAATGTCTATGACACCTAGTCTAGTCCTCAAGGTGCTAAAGGTGTCGAATGCTAGTGATTTAATGAATATGTTAGCCAATTGATCTCCTATAGTGATGTGATGCAGTTCTATATCTCCCTTAGCAACATGATCTCTTATGAAATGGTGTCTAATGTCTATGTATTTCATTCGAGAGTGCTGAATTGGGTTCTTAGAGATACAAATTGCACTTACATTATCACACATGATTGGGATGGTTCCTATAGGTAGGCCAAGATCAAAAAATTGTTGTTTTAACCATAGTACTTGTGCAACGCAACTTCCTACTGCAATATATTTTGCCTCGGCCGTGAAAAGTGCTACTGAGTTTTACTTCCTACTGGACCAAGAAACTAATGATTGTCCTATGAATTGACAGGTGCTAGAGATGCTTTTTCTATATCCTGTAAAATTAGAATCTGAGTACCCTGAGATTTCAAAGGAAGTGTTGTGCCTAGGATACCAAATTCCTAAGTTCGGGGTGCCTAGTAGATATATAAGGATTCTCTTGACTGCAGTTAAGTGAGACCTTTTAGGATCATCTTGAAAATAGGCACAGAGGCACACACTAAACATTATGTCCGATCTACTGGTAGTCAGGTAAAGAAGGGATCCAATCATTCCTCTATATTTTTTTAATCTACTGATTTTCCACTGGGATCTTTGTCTAATTGAATTGTTAAGCTCATTGGAGTGTTCATGGGTTAAGCGCTATCGATTTTGTATTTTTTTAAATATCATTAATGTACTTTATTTGGCTAAGAAAAGTTTCGTTATCCATTTGTTTTACACTAAAGCCAAGAAAACAATTAAGTTCTCCCATCATGCTCATTTCAAACTCATTACTCATAGTTTTTGAGAATTCATAACACAAGTTTTTAACTGAAGATCCAAATAAGATATCATCCAAATAAATTTGAATAATGAAAATTTCATTTTTGATCTTTTGTAAAAATAGTGTAGTATCTACACTACCCTTTTCAAATCCTCTATCCCATAGGAATGAGCTAAGTATTTCATACCATGCTCTAGGTGCTTGCTTTAATCCATAAAGTGCCTTTTTTAATTTGAATACATGGTTTGGAAATTGTGAACTTTCAAATCCGGGGGGTTGCTCAACATAGACATCTTCCTTCATTATTCCATTCAAAAAAGTACTCTTTACATCCATTTGATATAGTTTGAAGTTCTTGAAACAAGCAAAAGCTAAGAGCACTCTTATGGCATCTAGTCTATCAACAAGGGCAAAGGTTTCTTCAAAGTCTATTCCCTCAATTTGGTTGTACCCCTTGGCTACTAATCTGGCTTTATTTCTTATTATTGTTCTT
>NW_021321390.1:0-247 GCF_001605985.2 Dendrobium catenatum | reverse complement strand
AAATGACACACACTACCATGAAGATGCTAAGGAAGGGTGTATTGATTTCCCCACCACAGAAAAGGTTGATGCTAGCTCATTAGATATGTGTGCTTCTCCATGCACTTATGTTGATTTGGGACCATTACCAAATATATTAAGTCAAATTATACATCAGTTAGGTCTCATAAGTCAATATTAGTACCAACCTACATATGAGAAAGACTGTGGTCTAACTAATATTAGTTCCACTTCCCATTACTATACC
>NW_021321389.1:0-263 GCF_001605985.2 Dendrobium catenatum | reverse complement strand
TCTCCAACCGAAAAACTCATTTTCCACTTCAAAACATAGTAAAACTCCAAAATGCAATAATTCTTCTCCAATTGAACTCCATTTCAATTCTCTCTTTCACATACTTCTTCATCTTGCTTCATCTTGCTGCGAAGGTAATCATCTTTCTCCCCTTTCGTGCGATTCTTCGGCAATTCTCATAACACCGAAAATTGACGGAAATGAATAATGCAACTCCAATATTGAGGTCACACTGTTCACCTACCAAATTTTGATGTGCAATT
>NW_021321388.1:0-302 GCF_001605985.2 Dendrobium catenatum | reverse complement strand
CTCATAATTTACAATCAATTCATAAACTCACCTCAGATAATCACTATTTCGTCTCCTTTGATTCTTCTGGCTTCACTATTTTTGACCTGCAGGACAATCAGATACTGCTTCGTGGTAGGTGCAAAGAAGGTCTCTACTCCATATCAACACCTTCCCCATCACATCCCACCGCTCTACAATCTACTTCAACAACAATCAACACATAGCATGACTGACTCGGCCATCCGCATAGTCAAATATTACAAACCTTAGCTAAACTAGATCTGTCTATACACACTTTGTCTTCATCGTTTACTTGAAAA
>NW_021321387.1:0-390 GCF_001605985.2 Dendrobium catenatum | reverse complement strand
GTCGCCAAAGAAGCCCCAAGAAGCATCAAACATTTCCGATGAGATCCATGGAGCTATTCTGAGATAGCAAGCACTAGCTCCCGGTGCGACTTCATAAAAAGCAAGAAAAGAGAAGATCGAAGAAAATGAAACGCACGTGGTGGTTATTATAGCGGTTCCTTCTGATCCTAGAAAACGTCCGAAAAAACCGGCTACAGAACTACCGAGCAGAGGCAAAAATACAATAAGTAGATACATAAGAGAGAGTGTCTTCATCAAACCAAAAAATCATACAATGAAAGAGCGACCTGTCATTTAGAAAGGGAAGTTAACGAAGAATCCATGTGTGAAGCATATAGCTAGCGTTCCTTCTGAGCCTTGAGAGCATCTACCTCTTCATCTGTAGTTGGT
>NW_021321386.1:0-230 GCF_001605985.2 Dendrobium catenatum | reverse complement strand
CAAATTTAAATATTTTTTGGATTTTTGAGAATTTTCTTGGAATTTTCTGGAATTTTGGGTGGAGCCTTGGATTTTGGGGATTTTTGTGGATTTTTTGGTTTTTTTTTTTTTTGATTTTTTTATTTAGATATTTGGGAGACATTTGAAAAATATTTGGAATGGACCCCTCCGGTTGAGATCTTCAATCAACGCAGCCATCATCGGGGTGTTTGGAGGTCATTTCTATTTAT
>NW_021321385.1:0-1733 GCF_001605985.2 Dendrobium catenatum | reverse complement strand
TGAAAATTTAAAATCATCCTATGCTGAACTTGAAAAAAAATTTAAAAATTTTAAGGATGAATTGGAGAGCAAAATTTATAGATCAAATAATACAAATCAAATTTTGGAAGATATGAATTCATTTTACAAATTAACGATAAAAGCTCTCGAGGATAATAAGATATCCCCTAAAGTTGAAGATTTTACTAATCCTATTTTGTATCCTAAATTTATGCAATCCCTAAATAGACGGATGAATGTTAGAAGACTTAGGAAACCATTTTCAAAAGTAAAATGTAATAATTATGGATTGTTTGGCCATATAACTCACACCTATACTTTGAAGATGAAAACTTATTTGGTGTGGAGACCTAAGATGCATAAACCTAGACATATCATACATGCATCTGATTATAAATTGCTAAAAGGAGAACCCAAACTTATTTGGATTCCTAGGTCTAACGTTTGATAATTTTGCAGGGTCACTCTCACACAAGACCTCGTGAGAGCATATGGTACCTGGACAGCGGATGTTCAAAGTATATAACTGAAGATACCGCACAATTCATATCGCTGGAAGCCAGGAGTGGAGGCAAAGTTACACTTGGAGATAACACCATAAGGAAGGTGGTTGGATCAGGTATGATTGGAAATCTTAATAAATTGTATATTGAGAATGTGTTATTAGTAGAAGGCTTAAAGCATAATCTGTTAAGTATAAGTCAGTTATGTGATAAAGGATATTATGTGAAATTTTTTCCTACTAGCTGCATATTAAGCCTAAATGGTAAAGATGTTTTGAATGGTAAAAGGGTAAATAATGTTTACATGCTAGACTTGAATTATATTCAATCTCCTACTACTTTTTGTTTAAAAATTGTATCTGATGAGTTATGGCTTTGGCATATAAGACTTTCTCACTCTAGCATGAAAAACTTTAGAAAGATTACCCAAAAGAACTTAGTGAGAGGTATATCAAAACTAGACTTTACAAAGAACCACCTTTATGATGCATGTCAAATAGGAAAGCAAGTGAAGTCCTCTTTTCAGTCCAATAAGGATCTTAGAACTAATAAACCTTTAGAGGTTTTGCATATGGATCTTTTTGGACCAGTTGTAACTGTGAGTCTAGGAGGGAAGGTATACAATTTTGTGATTGTGGATGATTACTCAAGATTCAAATGGGTTAGATTTCTATTTCATAAGAGTGAATTATTTGAGGAGTTTAGAAATTTTCAACTTGGATTCAAAGAAAACTAGGGTGTTAAATTATTTCTATACAAAGTGATCATAGAGGAGAATTTGAGAATGAGAAATTTAAAGAATTTTGTAAGGAGAAAGGAATTGATCACAATTTTTCTGCACCTAGAACCCCTCAGCAGAATGGGGTAGTCGAAAGGAAAAACAGAACATTAATAGAAGCCGCCCGAGCAATATTAGCAGAATACTCACTTCCTAAATATTTTTGAGCAGAGGCAGTTAGCACTGCATGTTATGTTCTGAATAGGATGAATGTGAGATCTAAACTAAATAAAATATCATATGAGTTGCTAAAAGGAAGAACACCTAATTTGTCTCATTTGCATATTTTTGGTTGCAAGGTGTTCATTCATAACAATGGAAAATCTGCTTTAAGTAAATTTGATCCAAAATCAGATGAAGGAATTTTTGTTGGATACTCAATTGTTGGAAAATCTTATAGAGTATTCAATGGAAGAACTTTGGTAATTAAGGAGACCACACATGTTGTATTT
>NW_021321384.1:0-367 GCF_001605985.2 Dendrobium catenatum | reverse complement strand
TAATAAAGAATAAGAATGGATTGACCTAAATGATGTGAAGCCATACCACGCGAAAAAGTGATGTGCCGAAAAGGAGTTTGGCAATTGAAGAATTGGTATAGTGTTGTGGTTCACCATCATTTTTTGTAGTGTTGTGATTCACTCATCTTAATAGTGATTTGTACACACTCATCTTCAGCCCACTTCCAATAAGTGATCCACCTACATTCTAATTCCAAATTACTCAACAGAGTGATCATGTTCATAAACCTTATTTATTTTCTTGTAATTAAAAAATGTTTTGGTATAATATATTAGCCATAAATTATGTAGAACAAATTCTATGGGTGAAAGTTGGAAGAGCCCAATAACATTTGACTGATTATTA
>NW_021321383.1:0-670 GCF_001605985.2 Dendrobium catenatum | reverse complement strand
GTATGTCACATGCCGACAAGCTTCTGCTTGGTTCTCCCTAAACCACAAACTAAGATACCAAACTGAAACACCCTAGGCCATGCTATGCAAGATATTGTCCACCTTTGTCTAACCCATTTCATAGTAAATTACATCTCATGGTTTTTTTTCCTTTATTTGCGTAAAACTTCTTCAAGATATCACCCATACCAAAAATACTCTACTAAAAACACACTTAATTGTGAAGTTCTTATGAGAAATCCACCCATTACACCAAAAGGCCCTTTGCATATTGGAACTAACTCTCTAGTTATACAGCTAATATCATTTCCTCCTATTCCAATGTGGGATTTGGTTTATTCCTGCACCCCTTTCTCCTAGAAACCTAACATCCTAAAAGATTGCTAAGACTCGTTTCTTATATGGGTTTCTGCCACAACGATTACTCTTCCTATCCTCTTCGGATTTTAGATTTCACAGATGTATCGATGCTCAAATTTTTTTAACTTCAAAAACATGTCAGATATCGTCATAAGGATGGGTGCAGTCATAAGATGGATTGGTGGAGTGTATGACTCATTTTCATTCAAAGCACAAAAAAGGTGAGTTGATTGGTTTGATGATTACAGAGTTGTGGCATACTTTCAAGTTTATGAATGTGATGGTATGCGACGATGATTACTCGCTTTAA
>NW_021321382.1:0-258 GCF_001605985.2 Dendrobium catenatum | reverse complement strand
GTGGGAATACGAAGGGTTAGCGTTTGGATTTACTCCGCCATCTGTATTTCAAAAGAAGAATCCAAAATTGAATAAGTTCATACAAAGAGTTGAATAAGTTCAAAAATTGAATAAGTAAATCCAAAATTTGGATTTACTCCGCCATCTTGATTTCCTTTCCCAGCAAATTTTGGCCATCCATTTTAATTTTTCTTAAATTATCTTAGCCATCCATTATATTATAACTAATTAGTAAATAAAAAATAATAATAATATTTA
>NW_021321381.1:0-1481 GCF_001605985.2 Dendrobium catenatum | reverse complement strand
ACCTAGCCAGTAGGGTGAAGCGATTATCAGATACGGTATTGGAGGGGAACTTCATGAAGGGGTTGAAGGCAAAGATCCGAGCAGCAATGAAGGTTTTGATGCCTCATGACTAAGGGGATGCCATGAAGTTGGCCCAGCTGGTAGAAAATCAGAAGAATCTAGAGAAGGGAGCTAGGAGCAACAGCTCAAGAGAATCTTACAGGACGACGACCACTCTTCTAGCACCAAAGGGGCCTGCATCAGGCAACATTAATGAGACCACTAGGGAGAAGCTAGTAGGAGGGAGTGGAAAATTTCAAGAGGCTGACAGAGAAGGAGATGCAAGAGAAGAGGGCAAAGGGGCTGTGTTTCAGGTGCAAGGAGAAATATACGCTAGGGCATCGGTGCAAGGACCGAACTCTTCAGGTTCTCACCGTCTGCGATGACGAGAAAACTGAGGAGGGAGGTGAGGAGGAGATGGAGGAGAAGCTACACATGGATCTAGCTGAGGTTTCCCTGAACTCAGTGGTAGGATTCACTACGAACCATACCATAAATTTGAAGGGGGAGATAGAGGGCAGGGAGGTGGTGGTGCTAATTGATAGTGGGGCTACCCACAATTTCATTTCCACTCAGGTCGTCGATCAATTGGGAGTGAAATTGGTGGACACCGGTTGTTATGGAGTGATGATGGGTATAGGGAAGGTGGAGAAAGGCCAGGGGATCTGTAGAGCAGTGATGTTGACCATTCAAGGGTTTTAGGTAAGGGAGGACTTTCTTCCACTAGAATTAGGAAGTACTGATGTCATCCTATGAATGAAGTGGTTGAAAACCTTAGGGGAAACCAAGGACAATTAGGGAGCACTCACGATGGAATTAATGGTGGATGAGAGAAAGGTGATTATAAGGAGAGATGCAGGGCTATTCAAAGCCATGGTATCACTTAAGACCATGGTTAGGAGCCTTCAAGAGGTGGAGGAAGATTAGCTAGAGGGACTACACAAGCCAGACGTGATCAGGAAGGAGGGAGGGAGGGAAAATTTCTCTTTCAGGGCAATCCCTAATTCAACAAATTGGTAAGGATTTTCAGCCACCTCAAGGATGGCCACCTCCACCGGAACACGAGCATATCTCCACCTTGAGGACAAGGTGGAGCTTTGGGAGGGGAGTATTGTTAGACCGGTCCAGCCGGTCCACGCAGGACCGGCCCGATCACGACAAGGCGGACTGCCTCTGCCCCGTTTTCGCGATCGTTCGCACCGCCAACGTCCACAAACCGTTTTAGGAAGGATTTTTGAGGGATTTGGGAGGGGAATTTGAATGTAGGGACTGTTTAGGGATTTCCTTTTGATTTGTATGCATTAAATACTTTGTTTTCCTAGGGTTTGGGTATCTTGAATTTGGTAGAAATTTGATCTCTCTTAAATTTAGGTTTTCTTTTGGGCTCTAGCGGCGTCTAGAGATTCGGGAGAGATCGATCCTCCTCTCGAATTGAGGATTAA
>NW_021321380.1:0-277 GCF_001605985.2 Dendrobium catenatum | reverse complement strand
GTCAATTCCGAGTTCGACCCAAACCCGACCCACAAACCCTTTTTGACACAACCCTATAAGACAAAATTATGTGACTTCAATTTCTTACATAAATTTAAAAACAAAGAAGAAAACTATTATAAAATATTAAATAATTATAAATAATCATTAAAATAAATATTATAAAAATTAACATATAAAAAACTTAGGCTCATCCTCCTAAAATTTTGATTAAATATTGTCATCCAAAATTTTTTCCTATCTAAGATGTTCCGATCCTTTCTCTTGCTGCTTGCTA
>NW_021321379.1:0-322 GCF_001605985.2 Dendrobium catenatum | reverse complement strand
AATATTCTGAAAAAAAAAAAAATTTGGAGAGAAGAAAAATATTCTAAATTTTTTCAGAATTTTTCAATTTTTGTATTAAAAAAAATTCTCCTCAATATAAAAAAAACATGGATCCCGATTTTTGGCCTGGACAGTCCAATTCGGATATTTTTGGGATCACCGTGACCGTTTTTCTATGATTCAGATTAAATTTTGGCATTTTCAGAGCCAAACAAAGCTTATGTAGTAGATTTTGAGCAAATTTAATAATATTGGAGTGCAATTTTTCGAGAATTTGTATCCCGATCAATGAGCCGACCTCGAAACAGTCTAAAATTATAAT
>NW_021321378.1:0-243 GCF_001605985.2 Dendrobium catenatum | reverse complement strand
AACTCATGGTGGACATTGCCTCCTCACATGCCATTTTATCATTCATAGATGGCTCATCGGGTTACAACCAAATCAAGATGGCCCCAGAAGATGAGAGAAATACGGCGTTCAGAACCCCTATTGGAATCTTTTGTTATAAGGTGATACCATTTGGCTTAAAAAATGCCGGAGCAACCTACCAACGGGCCATAACCCGTATCTTTGTCGACTTAATCCACAATCAAGTTGAGTGCTATATTGACG
>NW_021321377.1:0-324 GCF_001605985.2 Dendrobium catenatum | reverse complement strand
TAAATGAGTTATTAATTATTAAAAAGGGGTTTTAATTTTAATATTAATCAATTAACTCATTATATTAATTAAAGTGAATTTTATTTTAAATTGATTAGTCACTCAACTAATTAGATTATGATTTAATTTGTTTAATTAACTGATTAAAATTATTTAATTAGTTATTTAATTAATATATTTTATTTCAAATTGATGTATTTTATTAATTAAGAGTTCTCTCTTGCAAATTAATTAGTTTAATTAAATTTGGAGATTTAAAATTTATTAACTAGTTATTAATCAATTAATTAATTGATTTGGAATTTGATTTTAACTGAGTTAATT
>NW_021321376.1:0-298 GCF_001605985.2 Dendrobium catenatum | reverse complement strand
GATAAAGGCTAAGTACTGTCATCCTTTTTCACCCTCATGATGAAGGAAGATTACCATTATCCTTTTTACCTTACTGGTGAAGGCAAAGAACCTCGAGACTATATTAAAAATCTTCTCTCAAAAGTTCCTTTAGGAGATGGACAAAAATTTGAAGAAGACTAAGAGATGCATACTTCAGGCAATGTTGTGAATCCCTCACAACACCCCCTCACCAGATCTCTCACACTTCACTCTCACAATCTCTCCCAAACAATCACACTCAATGGACACTCTCAAGAGAAATTCACAATAAAGGTTT
>NW_021321375.1:0-231 GCF_001605985.2 Dendrobium catenatum | reverse complement strand
ATATTAGATAATTTATTTATTTAAATTAGTTAATTTAACATAATAATTATTAAAACTATTTAATTATTATAATTTAATCAATTTAATTTGGCAATAAGTTATTAAATTACTTAATTTTATTTAACAAAATGAATAATTATAAATACTTAATATAATTATTTTTCAGAAAATTTTAAATTCTATCGAAAATCCGACGGATTTCCCATCAAAAAATCTGCCAGAAATCCATCG
>NW_021321374.1:0-383 GCF_001605985.2 Dendrobium catenatum | reverse complement strand
AAAGGGTTCAGGTGGCTAATACTTCAAGGTTTGAAGCAATAGAAGAAGTCCATCATTAGTGAGTTTCCTATATCATGTTTAAGAAATAGATATGTACGAATTTATCTTTTTGATTAATTAATGATTAATAATAATTTTAATGTAGTGATATTGAAGACCAACAGACGCAGGATCCTCCTTTAGCGTCTGCACAAACAGTCCCTTCATATCATTATGATTATGAGACTATGAGTAGTGGATCTAGTGAGCAGTGCTCTGATGATGAAGGTGCTGATCTATTACCAGTGGTCAACGATGGTGATGCAGTTGATAATGAGGAGATTAGAAATATTGTCCAAGATTATTGTTCTAGATCAGTTGGCAGTACGGATACAATGGTAGCA
>NW_021321373.1:0-227 GCF_001605985.2 Dendrobium catenatum | reverse complement strand
CCTGACGGAAGTGCCAACACTGGAGCTGAAGTCAAACAATCCTTTAATCTCTGAAAACTAGCTTCACACTCCGGTGTCCAAACAAAAGCTACTGACTTCTGCGTCAGTCTCGTCAGAGGCATCGAAATCTGTGAAAATCCTTTCACAAATTTCCTATAATATCCGGCCATGCCCAAGAAACTACGTACCTCAAATACCGTAGTCGGCCTTGGCCAATCAGCAACTGC
>NW_021321372.1:0-265 GCF_001605985.2 Dendrobium catenatum | reverse complement strand
CAACCTGAGCCAAGCAATCCCTTTGACCTTCCAGAGACGGCCATCCATCCTCCACTATATCATTCCCAAGCCATTTTTGTTTAAAGAAGCCGTGAACAATCTCCAACAAATCCCTCTGTTCAGTTACAACCGTTCCATTCTCTTGTATCAAAGAATCAATTCCATTCATCCTCCTTCTAGCCGATGCCATTGAATGGAAGAAATGAGTGTTCCCATCTCCCTCTTCAGCCCATTTCACCTTAGCCCTTTGCCTCCACCAAGTCAT
>NW_021321371.1:0-300 GCF_001605985.2 Dendrobium catenatum | reverse complement strand
ATTTCTGATCGTACGTACGAACATTCTGTTTGTACATACGAACAAGTGGCATTTCTATGTGGGGGACATATCAAACTGTCATAAAAATTATCTTAATTAATTGATCATCCAGGATGAACACCTGTTTGTCTGTACGATCGTCTATTCAAATGTCTGTAGGGAAGGATGCCTCGTAACTTGCATGTTTACGAAAAGCCGTTTCATTTTTGGACTCATTCATTTGTATATACAAAATTTTATTTCGTACGTATGAACCTTATATTGTACAAGATGAAATTATTTTCATACGTACGAAAGTTC
>NW_021321370.1:0-324 GCF_001605985.2 Dendrobium catenatum | reverse complement strand
ATATTGAATTAAAAAGTTTTTGAGCCTTTTTAAAGAAAGAACTTGAGTTTGGATTACCAAATTCTGAACTTCTAACCTTTTTTGGGCTATGCGTTGTCAATACAATTCTAGTAAGTTTTTGATTAAAACCAAGAGGTAACTTTCTCATTTTAAAAATATTTTTTTTTTCATTTGATTAGAGAACGTATTTGTCTTCTGTTTGTTTTAGTTTTTTTTATGCCTCCTCCCTTTTTGATAATGTCAAAGGGGGAGAACGTACTGTTAAATTTGTATCCTTTTTTTTTTCATTTCAAAAAATTTAAAACAACAAAAATATTTTTATCT
>NW_021321369.1:0-505 GCF_001605985.2 Dendrobium catenatum | reverse complement strand
ATCAAATCTGCGTGGTGATACAATATTTTCCCATCAAAGTTTTTCTGGCGACTCCGCTGGGGATCAATCCTCTCTCCATCTTTAGCAGTGTTTTTACCCTTTAATCGGCAGTATACTTGTGCTTGTTATAGGTTATAACTACCTTTCTTCCGCTAGTTCTTTTATTTATTTTATTCTTGAATAATTTGGCCGGTATCTAAAAAATTTTAGAGGTCTTATTTTGGACCCCGTTAGAAAACAAAGGAGGAGCTCCTTTATAATGACTTTTTTGTAAAGAAAATACCTGTGTGTTAATTCAAATGTTGCAGTTACATTTTTCTTGTAGCTTGATGTTTGACTTAGCACTGGGTCCAAAATCTCTTTTTGCCCAATCTTTAGTAATATGTATAGTTACTTTTTTTTAGTAACTTAATGTATTATTTGGATTGGGTCCGAAAATTTTTAAATCTTCAAAATTTTAAACTTCTTCGTGTCCTAGCCAATATATTGCAGTTATATATTTTTG
>NW_021321368.1:0-399 GCF_001605985.2 Dendrobium catenatum | reverse complement strand
TTTATTTGAAGATCCAAAAATGATATCATTAACATAAATTTAAACAATGAGTATATCCTTTCCACATTTCTTTAAAAAGAGAGTTATATCCACATTTCCTTTTTTAAAAGATCCTTCAAGTAAGAACGTGCTCAACCTCTCATACCAAGCCCTAGGTGCCTGTTTCAATTCATATAATACCTTTTTCAACTTGAAAACAAGATTTGGGTATTTAGAATTTTTAAAACCAGGTGGTTGTTCTACAAAAACATCTTCTTTAATTACCCCATTTAAAAATGCACTTTTTACATCTGTTTGATATAATTTGAATCCTCTAAAACAGGCAAAAGCTAGCGAAACCCTAATTGATTCAAGTCTAGCTGCAGGGGCAAAAGTCTCCTCAAAATTAATCCCTTCAAT
>NW_021321367.1:0-447 GCF_001605985.2 Dendrobium catenatum | reverse complement strand
CATCTTTGACTAAAGAACTAGTCTCTCCAACATGAAAGGGTTGCTGGTTTGGCGAAGGAAATGGTTTGTTAAGGACCAATCAAAATCCAGATCTGTAACGATTATGTGCAGCTTATCCCCGGTGGTGGATAGCTGTAAAAGCCCCGCACAGTCCTGATATGTGATCTTGATCGGGCGTCGATTCACATAGGAGGTCAGGGTTGTGAAAGTAGAATTTATGCGAAGATTTGCATAAAATTCTAGCAGGAGTTCAGAAGAAAAAGGAACAGCAAGGGTGAGTATGAAACAAAGAGATCCATTACCGGATACGAGAGGTATACAGGATTGATTGATTGGAAAAGGGTAATGCCACACTCTTTGTAGCGACAGTAGGCAGCCTGATCCTCTGCCTCCCTGAATCGAGGGTCCAAAGTGGCCCTCGAGGAACTCCCAGAAGCCTGTCGAACT
>NW_021321366.1:0-4295 GCF_001605985.2 Dendrobium catenatum | reverse complement strand
CCTATTAGAGTAGAGTCAAAGGTAGAGTAAGGGGGGGGCTTAAGGCCGGAGTTTCTTTGCTGCCTACGTTTGCTTGTTTCCGGACGTAGTGCGGTAGCTTGCTTGCCCTATTTACTCTTCTTTGTCAGAGCTTTCTATCGTTCCTTTTGAAGCCCGCTACAGGTTCCGGGGGAGCTTAGCCTGCATTGGGAGTTTCATGATGGAAAGGATTCGAACATCCATTGGATCACTTGCTTCATCATCTAAGCTAGGTGCTTAGAGAGACGCGGCTTCCCTTACGTGACCAGAGAATGAGATGGAAGCAGAGGAGTCGCTGGAATGAAGTAATTGGAAACAAACATCCCATCTATTGACTCGATTTCAAGAAGTGGGAATGGAACAGAAGCTCGGGGCCAGCTAGCTACTCTTGGCAATCCGAAGGTCCAACCTGATCTATCCCAAAAACCGTATCCCTTCGTGTCAACCAGCCAACCAAACCTACTCGTATATCCGTATGTAAGGATCTCGAACCACCCGCACTCAATCCATCCCTCCAATGCTTTCAATCGCGGGCCAAGCTCCCAGCATTCCTATTAGCCCATGGGGAAGATATGCAATCCAGGCAGCAGTTGACGTGTATCCCACTCCAATCGCCCCCGCCTCCCGGTGAAGCAGTTCTCGTTCGAAAGATCCAGTTGACAGAGAACAGCTAGGGGAGTCGAAGGGACGCAGCTAAGCCGGTTGGAAAAAAGGATGGATAGCCATCAAGTACTATGACCCCTGTTCGTACGGGAATGAGCATCGAAGAGTTACGGGGAAGGAAGCAAGAGCTGCGGCGGAAGAAGATCAGTGCGAGGCGGAGGAGAGCAAGAACCTTTCTAGGGAAATAGGGATTCTGCCCGCACCTCACCTCGAGAAACTGGACCAAAGTCCCTGTTTTGTGGTAAGTAAGATTTCTTAGAGTTGTTCCGTACCTCTTGAGTTCTGAACTAGAGGAGAGAAGAGAGGAGCTAAATCTCTTTTCTTCGTGAGTCTTATACGACAAGCGGTAGCACTGACGATCTCACCGTTAGGTAAGAGCATAAGTACTGTACTGTTTCATCAGTATACAGCACAGATCACAGAAGATTAAAGAATAACATACGTTAGACTAAAATCTATAACCAGTGACTGGTATAGAGACAAACAGAAAGATTATCAATGGAAAGTTTCAAATACAATTGGAATGGTCACGAGTCGAGGTCGGAATGGGATCGGGTGATTAAGATTACAATCACTTGTTGAACATGACCGCTTGATGAGGTCCATCCTGTGAACCCCAAGCCAAAATTCAATAGTGAACTATAACCTACCAAATCAAACAAACCAGCAGGCCGTCATTACAACAGCCTACTTGAAAATCTAGATAGAAAGACACCACCTAATATGATACGATAAGCTTCTTTCCAGATGAAAATCTCAGTTGTGTTAACCATACTACAACTAGAGAGATAAAGAACCTATAAAATGTTTACACTTATCAAGCAGGGTACGGTTAAGTCACCCCGGTTCGCCTTAATCACTGAAAATTGTGTAACCTTACGATACACAACGGCTATATCACACCAGGATAGAATCCTTAAATCAATATTCACTAAGTAAACAACTTTGTTAAGCAGTTCTTACTAACAAAATTGTTTCTTTTACTCCAAATCAATCTATTAATCTAGATAACAATAGAGTACAATATTTTAGTAGAACGCCCTGAGGCCTACCCTACACTAACACTGTTAGTAATGACCAGATTACACAAAGAAAACCCGACTACACAAACACAATGTTTCAATCAATGACCTACTTGACCTTAGAGTCACCCTATTCACAACTCCATACTACCCATTCGTTAAGATGTAAAGCAAATAACATAGTCTATCTGACCACTGCCCGCAGATGGCAATGCATGCATTCTGTACATTGACATCAACACCCCGATATTTTACCCCGCCCACAGGTCGTCCACTTATTTAAGAATACAACTGTATGATCCTTCTTTCTCTTGTCGGTAATAGCCCGCTAACGAGATCATGTAAATTACAACATAATGTATAAGCCTGCATAAATCATGTCAAATAACCAACGGATTTCATGCGTAGAATATTATTAAGAACTCATCTGCAACATACGCTTAGCTCACCCTAAATAATAATGTGTTAACTACACACACATAGTAAGGCATTTATGTCCATACTTAGCTCCACGATAGTACAATCTTACTAGTTATTAGCCACTCACCCTATTCGTCTAAAAAGTTTTGACCATCTAACTCCTAAGAGACAGACTAGAACTTCGCCATATAGGATGATATCTGGGCAAAGGCATTGGCCACTTCAAGTTGCCTGCAGAAACTCCTACTTTATCTCGAATTAGAGGGTGCTTATCTTAAGCAGAAAAAGTACTAGTATTAGGACTTGGTAATCTAACGCCACTCCTTGTTCCTGTGTTAAGCGTGGAGCGGAAATAGTGTTGTTAGTTGAAAAGGCAAAAGACAAGCCAAAAGGAAAGAACGGCCAGCCCTCACCTCCATTACTGACTTGATTATGTGAAAGCTTACTGCAATGCGGGAAAGTAGAGCGCTTTCCGCGGACCCGATAGTTTTCTCTCTCCACTTACGGTACGGCCACGACGATTCCGGAAAATGTCAGAAAGGACAAACGAATCAAAACATTTTTTTTGAACTAAAACAATACGTGTTTAAGACGTGAAGATAAACCCAATTTACTGGGGACTAAGACGATCCCTTCCTAGGGCTACTCGCCAACTCTACCGGTGAGCTGACCCGTGTCCAACGATTCAATGAGCCGAACCGTGTCATTACGGGAACAAGTGTTGAAACCTTTTAACCTTCTAATTAGCCCTACACTCATATACCGGCACTGACCTGAAACACCTTGATATGAGGCCCCACATGTCATACCAAGTTTCACAGATGAGAACCTGTCACCCGCCGGGACATAAAGAGCATACTAGACAACAGACTATTCAGACCTCTCCTCCATCTGTGAAAGGGTCCAGACTCGTGGAATATCGATACCTGCTAGATCAAATTTAACTAACAGGATAAAAAAAGATTTTGTACTATAAATCAGAATTCTTAATGTCTTACAAGCTCTATCCGCCTCAAATCTCACAAACACCTCATAAATGATGAATACCAGGCGCCATCCGTAGACGCACAAAACTTAGCCATAGACTTCAAAGCATGCCACCCAATAATTATCTGCCACTTAATCCAGGCACCCCTCATCACTCCCTCACCACTACACCAGCTTACCCTGATTGCCAAGTAGACCCATCCCTATTCAGCAAAACTTCGGAACCTTGCCACTTGACCTGGACCACAGAGTCGTCCTGCCGAAACTCGTCTAGTCCGAAATAAGACCTCAGCAGCAAACCTTAAGCCCCAGGCAAAATTACAAGAGGTGGACCTGTCTGAACACAATAGACTTTACCAAGTGGAGCCAGAGGCAGCCAAAGAACCAAAATGTATGCATAAACGCATCTACAAGGAAAGGAGATAAAAAGAAGCATCTAAGTCATCTATTCGGACCTTTAGAGGCGATCTAGACAAGAGTTAGGTAAAGATATTACCGCTACTTGTTCAATACCAGGATGAATCCAAATCGCTTTTCCCCCTAAGAACCCCCGAGAGGAATCATGAGCAGAGAAGGCCCTCCGTCCAAGACGAGAACCTCTCTTCATTCAAAAGAGAAGAAAAACCAAAATTCATTGCTTTCGAGTAGGCCGTAACGCTATAATGACATATAGATTACTCTATCTACTATCGTAACTTGTTGTGTGAATTTCTTATATTTTCTTCTCCTGTCAAGTGATCAAATCACGCGAAGGAAGTCCACTTATTACGTATAGGATGCGAATCATCCCTTTCGGTGAAGATGCGTCTACCAACGCAGGATAAGAAAGCTAGCTTCATTCCTTTATCGGAAGTTAGACTTCACTCGTTCAATATGAGCAAGAGTAAAATAGGCTTTCTTCTATCACAGCTGCAATAGCTTCTATGCCTCTCCTCCCGTGTCCTTTCCTCTTTGAGTGTCTATATATATATCTATCTCTTACTTATCTCTATTCTCTTTTACAGTCCGCGTAGTGGATGATTGGCAAATATCTACTGATTTCAGATAAGAAAACGCCTGAGTCTCTATGACGACGGCATTCTTAGTCTAAATTCAAAGGACAAAATAGAAAGAAAGGTCTAAATCTATATCTATATTATCTCATATAATATTATAAGATATAGATCTTTATTCCTCATCTTCCAT
>NW_021321365.1:0-248 GCF_001605985.2 Dendrobium catenatum | reverse complement strand
GTACTCGAGGGGCTGCCGCAGGATTTGAGCAGAACTTCTGGAACGGCACCGAATGATACAGTAAATTAGTGAGATTTCTTGCGAATTTTACGGGTTTTCAGCGGGCTATGTGGATCCGACAGGGATACCAGGTATTTTCTTTTTCTTTTTTTTTGTTTCTTTGGTCATAGGATGAAGGTCAACAAATGCTCCCCAACAAATGTGGTACGCATCTAGAGCGAATCACGTTTGTTGTAAGCTGATTGACC
>NW_021321364.1:0-325 GCF_001605985.2 Dendrobium catenatum | reverse complement strand
TTGAGCTCTTCTATTGAAGCTTTGTCAAGGCACTTAGTAAGTGTCTTTGGCAGCCATTGTAGCTTTGTCTTTTGGAGGGAACTTGAAAAGAGAGCTTGAAAGGGAGAGAGGAAAGGGTGGAGTTTAAGAGAGGGAGAAAATCCTTGGAGGGGGTTTCAAGGGAGCGTGGAGGGGGATTCTACATGGTTTATCCAGTGAGCTTTCACCTTAGTACCATCAGATTTAAGGCTTGTCTTGAGGGAAGTTCTGGGAAGAAGAAGATTACTTTGGTGTCAAAGAACCCGACTTCTTCGCCGCATCGGGGAAGGTGGAAGTGATTTTGTAA
>NW_021321363.1:0-313 GCF_001605985.2 Dendrobium catenatum | reverse complement strand
TTCTTCAACATGTCCGTCAAAGCACAAAGCTCAAGACTGAAGAAGTTATCCCATAGTTCTTATAAAGCTATAGGCTGAACTAAAGGAATATTGTCATCATCAAAGTCCGTCATGCAAAAAGCTTTGGACAGATGACTATTTGCCACCGACCTAATATCATTCTAAAGGATTTAGATCACCAATATAAATTCTTCATCAAGCCCATGAAAGCACAAAGCTAGGGCAGAAGAAATGCTATTTCATGACAAATCTTAAAGATACATCATGGATTTCTAAAAGATCCTCTATGTGACATCTAAAATCAAATTTTAGA
>NW_021321362.1:0-225 GCF_001605985.2 Dendrobium catenatum | reverse complement strand
AACTAACGTGGTTAGAGGTGGCGACAGGTTGGCCTAGAGATGACAAGTGCGCAAGGGGGTGAGTTGAGGGAGAGGGGTCATTGTGGAGTCGTACAAGTTGGTGAGAGAGGGACGGGGGCGCACAGCCTTTACGTAAGGGAGAGTTGTGCGACTATGTTGGATTTAAGAGGAATTGAGGAAGTAAGTAGGGTGCAGATGGGAGAGATCAAGAGATGGGGAGTTCAT
>NW_021321361.1:0-230 GCF_001605985.2 Dendrobium catenatum | reverse complement strand
CATTGTCAATACCCTTATCATTCTTCAACAGACTACTTATTTTGCAACCTGATGAAGAAGCCTCCTTATCATTTGCTCCAGGAATGATAACCGACAAAGGATTCGGTTTACATTCCAAAACCAAGATTACTTCTTTTCCCTTACCTGAATCTAGAAAAGGCTTATGCTTATTGATCAAACCTCCCTCTTCAATAACAAGAGGAGATTCTAAAACCTGAAATTTGTTAGGG
>NW_021321360.1:0-840 GCF_001605985.2 Dendrobium catenatum | reverse complement strand
AAACTTCTAAACATAATTGTTTTATAGAACTACCAAATGGAAAGCTATTGACTTTTCGTTTTTGGTTTGCTTTTAAATCATAGGATCCAGAGAACAAGAAAATCATAGTATGTGATGAGAAGCTGAAAAGCATATTTGGAGGCAGAGATCGTGTTGGGTTTCTTGAAATTTCAGGGCTGCTCAATCCTCACTTTGTTAAGTAACAGTATCTTCCATAACTGTAGGATTTTGTACAAGAATGCTCTAGGTTTTTTCAGTATACTTTGTTAAGTACTAATATTGCTATATACCTAGAGTTTGGCATCACATGTGTCTGCAAATGAATTCTTTACGTTTTCTGCCTTTAAATTGTAGCAAATGATCAAATCTTGTGATTTTTGTTACTCTTTTATGAATACTGCAGCTCTTTATTATTTGTTCATTTGCTGACCCTATATGTGTTTGCAACCTATGCTGCTCACAACGATGTGTCAACCACCCATTTGTGTGCTTGCGTATGAATTGGAGCTCATCATATCGAGGTATGAATAGCATTTACCTCTTATCATTGGTAGCTTCCTATGGTAGCTCGTAAAACTGCTTGATTAGTTAATCTTCTAATAACTGATTTGTTAGTGTAGCTAGAGTTCTTGTGTTTGCTTTTGTAACAATAGGACTAGCCAAGTTTTTATAGCTTTTGATGTAAGAGCATTCATTCTGTCAGCATTAAATTATTGAGGTTGCTAATTTTTCCAATGTTTGAATCACTTGAATGAAATAAATGAGCCAAAACCTTTTAAACAGATCAGTTTTAAGGTTCCTGATCATGCAATCTGGAGTTTTTCCGAAATTATTATATCA
>NW_021321359.1:0-379 GCF_001605985.2 Dendrobium catenatum | reverse complement strand
GAGCCCTCTGATGCATCAAAGCCGTTCAAACTTTCCCTGGCCATTTGAATAGAAAAAAAGTGGATTTTGAGAGCATTGGATCAAGACAACTTCTCTCACTCACCCTAGCCTCCCAGAGCGATTTCTTTGTTTGTTTTGGATCCTGAGGGCCTCCTCTACCTTCCCACTACAAAATCCAAGTGGTTGCACGTCACCGACGGCGAGTTCTCCGACGAGTCCCCCACCTAGTCCGTCCCAGGCTTGTAGAAGTCGATCCAAGCATGTTCGAGCTCGGTTTTGTGCTAGGGATCTACACTTGGACAGTCTACAAGCTCATCCATCCAGAAATTTTGAAGATATAATGGTATAATCTCTCAAAACCCTTAGATCTAGCTCACAC
>NW_021321358.1:0-238 GCF_001605985.2 Dendrobium catenatum | reverse complement strand
GAACGACCAGTTAGGGGAGGAAAGCCAAATTAAAAAGAAAAATCGATGACTAAATATTAACCTTCATCAATATTCTAGAAGATGTGAATAGATAACTTATTGAACAATTAAAAAAGACAAATGCGTAGAGACAATATTACTTGGAGCTCTCAAGTAAGACCTATGCCCTGAAAGAACTCAAGGAAGAAAAAAAGTTTTGTTGCATGACTTGAGTTTCATATAGGATCACAACATTCGT
>NW_021321357.1:0-202 GCF_001605985.2 Dendrobium catenatum | reverse complement strand
AAGAGATAGACCGTAAAATCAGGTGAATTAGATAGTAAAAATAATGTATAAAGCTTCCCATATAATGCAACGAGGATTCTTCCATTGTATAAACGAGGACGATAAAACATATGAAATTTGATTGCAGAAAATGGCCGCGTATGACATTGAACAGTCAAATCCACACCAAAAAAAGCACAACAGCGAAATTTTCGTTTACTGG
>NW_021321356.1:0-205 GCF_001605985.2 Dendrobium catenatum | reverse complement strand
GGATTTCATATAATTTGGCGGAATTATGCAAAACCAGAATGACATGGAGGTTTTATCTCCTTAGTGCCATCAATAGTTGGAGAAGCTGGAGCTTCCTCGGATATTGTAGTAGACCCTTCTACTTTCACGCCTTGTTCCTCACCAGATACATCGCTATAATGCAAAGTGAAAGCAAATGTTTAATAGCAAGTTGGTAATGAAAAAG
>NW_021321355.1:0-343 GCF_001605985.2 Dendrobium catenatum | reverse complement strand
GAAATGGATCTTAGGACATCGCCCAACTCAAAATCTGTTGCGACAACAAAGTCAATGTTGAACACTTCATTTCTGATTGCGTCGCCCTCGAAATAAACTCTGTTGACTGTCCCGCCATTTTCTCTTAGATCACCGCCGTGCTTTTTGAACTATCTTGCATGGTGTCATGGTGGATACTGGATACCAGTGAAGTGTGAACCCACAACGGTTGCACCGCTGGCATCCTCTATTGCTTGATATGTGACCATATAGCACCCCCAAAAGAGCAAATCACAGGATATAAACTCTATCTTTTGTGAGCCGGAGATATGGTGTTGCATTCACAATCATTCTTTTTTTAAAG
>NW_021321354.1:0-203 GCF_001605985.2 Dendrobium catenatum | reverse complement strand
TTGGAGCCAAGGGATGGATGATGGCTGACGGCTTTGGGAAGGGGATTGGGCCGGCGGTTGAGTGTCTTTTGGCCAATGGTTTGGGTGGAGTTTTCGGCCAACACGAGAAAGAGAGATGGGGAAGTGGTGCTTAGAAAAATAAGGAGAATAATAAAAAAAAGAGAAAATCGCGAGCCTTGGACTCTTTCGAAGCCTGACGGGTG
>NW_021321353.1:0-374 GCF_001605985.2 Dendrobium catenatum | reverse complement strand
CCAACAGAACAACAAAATCTCTGAGCTTTTCAAAGTCCTTTCTGTACGAGCTCCTGTAACAAATAAATTAAATTCATTTAGCATTACATTTAAAATAATATTAAATTTAATGTTAAAGCAGAAAATGTTACAGTTAACCATTAGTACACTGTTGTAAAAAAAAAAAGTAATCTACAAAAACAAAAAGGAAAACTACTGTAGCAAATGAACAATAGTATTACAACAACGACAATTGGCCAAGCTAGTAAGTACAACTACTAGTAAATAACCAATTGAAAATCACGGTGGTCTAGTTTTTAACAACTACCGTCCACCCAAACAATCAAATTTAAATCTATGGGCAGCCTTGTTTATAAGGACTTGGTTGTAAGACC
>NW_021321352.1:0-285 GCF_001605985.2 Dendrobium catenatum | reverse complement strand
CCTTCTCAGGTCAAGGCAGCAGCAAGAGATTGCTCAAAATGTTGAATAAGAGCTCTTAAATAGAAGAGCTTCGAATGAGCTCTTTAATTATAAGTTGCCAACAATATCGTCTAGGCCGATATGGACATCGGCCTGGCCGATCAGTACGAATCTCAGAAGATCGGCCATAACATCTCCCTGAATGCAAAATGGATGATTTAAAATTGGCATGATTATCCAGGCCGATCTCACGATCATCCCGGCCGATTAGTTCAAATCAGAGGAAAATCGTCCAGAGCATCGCCT
>NW_021321351.1:0-242 GCF_001605985.2 Dendrobium catenatum | reverse complement strand
AAAATACTTAAAATGGAAATTATTAAACACAATATTTTTTTTTTTTTTGGGTAAACCCGGGGCTTAAAGCCCATGTATTAGAAAAACAAAGTTCAAATTACAGGTAACCTGTGGAAGGTAATAGCTAACAAAATAACAAAAAACTTAATATACACAAAGACAAGAAACAGATGGAAAAAGAGGAAATGAACAATCCGAAGACTCGGAAATAAGGCTAAGTCGCAATTATCCAGCAAGAATAA
>NW_021321350.1:0-322 GCF_001605985.2 Dendrobium catenatum | reverse complement strand
CGGTATAACTCGATATTGGTCTTCACATGATGATATTCCTCGTTATTGTTTGATATTGCTCGGTATTTCTTGTTTTTTAACGCGATTTTAACTTTGAGAGGACGTAGCTCTATGTCAGATGGGAGGACGCAATAATTTTTCGTGAGAAAGGCTTCCCAAACGAAGCCTTTCGAATTGAATATTTTGGTTCAGGCAATTTGCATTTCCCCCTATATTTTACGAGAAACAACGTTAGCTAGGAACAGCCGACATACGGCACTGTTCATTATCTTGTCATTTTTTAAAGTCATTGTCATTAAATAATGTCAATGTTTTTGACTTT
>NW_021321349.1:0-330 GCF_001605985.2 Dendrobium catenatum | reverse complement strand
CCAAAATCCTCTAAATATCCAAAGAACTTTGCAAGTTTTATATTAATTTTTCTTCTCTCCTCCTCATTTGGGAAATATAATTTCAAGCATACATTTCTCATATTTGACACTTCTAAATCTTTTTGTGGTGAGATACGTTAAGGGTTTTCTTGAAACCATTATTTACTCGAATACCTTTAAATATTACAAAGCATATAAAATTATTTAATCATTTACCAAGAAATTTAAAATTAATTCAAAAGATGAATACAAATATACCTTGGATTTAATGAGTGGGCCAAACAATGCAAAGATGTGTTGCTTTTGGTCCACCTATTCTCAAGAATGGTA
>NW_021321348.1:0-216 GCF_001605985.2 Dendrobium catenatum | reverse complement strand
ACGAGAGAGAACTTTCGATTAAGGCTAATCGTTGATCTGATACGCAGAATACACGTGGTATCTAGCATATAGTAGCAGCAATGATTGGATTTGAAAAATTTGGAAAATTTGATGGATTTGGATGTTCGAGAATGATTGAAAATTTGGGAATTTGGAGATTTCAGATGTTTGGAATTTCTGAGATTTCAGATGTTTGGAATTTGGGTTAGGAGATTT
>NW_021321347.1:0-319 GCF_001605985.2 Dendrobium catenatum | reverse complement strand
ACCATAATTTGATAGAAAATGCATAATCTAAATTATCCATATTCTTACACCCCAAAGCTCCTTCATCCAAAAACTCCACAGAAATTACTCCATGAAGTCAAGAGGATTTTAGAATTGGAACTGTTACCTTTCCAAAAAAAAAATAATTGAACAATTTTTCAAGTCTATTACACATAGCAAGAGTAGGTTTAATTGTCTGAAATATATAAATAGGTAAAGAGAATAAGACACTCTTGATAAAATTTAATCTCCCACCAAAATAAAAGAAGTTGAACTCCCAATATTTGAGCCTTTTTTGCACAAAAGAAATAAGATCATG
>NW_021321346.1:0-243 GCF_001605985.2 Dendrobium catenatum | reverse complement strand
CTACCCCATTTTGTTGAGGGGTTCTAGGTGCAGAAAAATTATGATCAATTCCTTTTTCATTACAAAAATTTTCAAATCTTTCATTTTCAAATTCTCCTCAATGATCACTTTGTATAGAAATTATTTCACACCCTAATTTCCTTTGAATCCCAGTCGAAAAATTTCTAAATTTCTCAAATTATTCACTCTTATGAAATAGAAATCTTACCCAAGTGAATCTTGAATAATCATCCACTATAACAA
>NW_021321345.1:0-209 GCF_001605985.2 Dendrobium catenatum | reverse complement strand
AAGAAAATAATGATCGCTGACCTCGCTCTGGAGAAGAAGAAGAGGGAAGAATCGGTGGATAAATACATCACTTGCTGGCAAAATTTGAGCATGAAATGTGAGCAGCAGCTTGAAGAAAAGCATGCCGTACAGTTGTTAATGGGAAACATTGATGATAAGATGCAACCCTTCATGTGCATGGCTACAATTACCACATTTCAAGACTTGTT
>NW_021321344.1:0-243 GCF_001605985.2 Dendrobium catenatum | reverse complement strand
AAAGCAATGAAAACATAATCGTTAAAAGCAGCCTAATTCCTTAAAATCTACATGCATTTGTCTATTTTCCTGTTGAATCAATTATTTATTGATAAAAAAAACCTTGGAGATAAACAAAAAATATTAAATCTCCAATTCCATCTTTGAAAATTATTGCAATTATTAATTTCTAGGCTAAATTAATAAATAAAAAAATCAACTGCATATATCATAGCTCAAATAAAAAGGGCATAAAGGAAAAAA
>NW_021321343.1:0-1748 GCF_001605985.2 Dendrobium catenatum | reverse complement strand
GGCAGAACACCCCAATTACGGATTCTGGTTGGCCTTCTATGGATGCCCAGGTGGCTTGCTTGGATTGTAATGCCGGGTTGCTGGAGGGGGAGATCACCCGTGAGGAAGTGTGGCGGGCTGTCCGTTTGTTGGGGCCTAATCGTGCTTCGGGTAGGTACGGTATCACTGCATCTTTCTTCAAGGCCTTTTGGGAGATTGTTGGGGATCAGGTGAGTTCGGCTTGCCTTGATTTCTTCTCTACTGGGCAAATGGAGCCGTCATGGAAGGAGATAGTGGTTGTTCTATTGCCTAAAATCAAAAATCCAACTCATCCTTCTAACTTTTGGCCGATCAGCTTTTGCCAAACCATATACAAAATTGTCGCAAAGATTCTTGTCAATCGTCTCAAAGGAATCTTACCTGGCCTTATTTCTGAGGAGCAGGCAGCATTCGTGCATGGGCGGTCGATTTCTGACCACTGTTTGCTGGGGCAGGAGATTATGAACAAGTTTAAAACCTCAAAAGCCGCTAAAGGGTGGATGGCCATGAAGGTGGACATGGAACAGGCATATGATAAAATGAGCTGGCAAACATTGGAATTGGTACTCCTGAAGATGGGCTTCCCTCTAAGATTCCGATCGTGGGTGCTAAATTGTGTTACTACTCCCCATTTCACCATCTTGGTAAATGGCATGCTGACGGAGGGGATTTCGGCTGATTGCAGGTTTCGATAGGGATGCCCGCTCTCTCCCTACTTGTTCATTCTTTTCTCGGAGCTCCTGTCACTCCACTTCCAACAAAACTACCGGGACTTGGGTGTGCAAATCCGGGAAGGGGGACCCCTTGTGTCCCACCTCCTTTATGCTGACGATGTGTTATTTTTTTGCAGGTGCTTCTATCCCCAATACGAAAAAGCTTTTAACCATCTTGGAGGACTACTGCGGTTGGACGGGACAGCGAATCAATAGGAACAAGTCGGCTATCCTTTTCAGCAAACATGTGCAATCTTCCACCAAACACCGCTTAGCCAGACTTGCGGGTTGCCGCAAGGTAAAGGAAATGGATTACCTTGGAATCAAATTTGTTATGCGTCGCTTGAAGAAGGCGGACTTTGGGCCTCTACTGCTGAAGCTGCACAATTATACACTGGTGTGGGGGACACGACATTTATCACTTGCTGGCCGAATCACTAAGATCAATTCGGTTCTGCTACCGCTGTTGACCTTTGCGGTGACTCATATGCTAGTTCCTTGGGGGGTTTTGGATGAAGTGGAGAGAATATGTCGTCGCTTTCTTTGGGAACACGATCCAAATCATTAGAGTTTGCACTATGCGGCTTGGGGCAACCTCACCAAGCCGAAGCATTTGGGTGGTCTCGGCTTCCATGCCAGTCGAAACTGGATTGGCCCGTTGCGAGCACGCATTTCCTAGGATTTTTTATGCAAGCCATTGGGCCTCTTCCAAAGATGTATGAGGCATAGATACGGTGCTTGGCCTTGGGGACAGGATCGGAACAGGGGGGATTCGTGTGGCTGGAAAATTATATGCAACGGGGCGGATAGCTTGTCTAATTGCGTCCGCTGGAAGGTGGCAAAAGGCGAGGATATTGATGTGGTTAATCATGTGTGGATATTGGACATCCCCATCTCGTTATGGCCTACTTACTGCAACATTGAGGACATTGATGGTTGTTCGGTGGAGGAGTTTATCAATTCCGGAATGGAGTGGAACTGCCCAAAGCTGCTTCAATGCTTTGGAACTTCCCTTGT
>NW_021321342.1:0-272 GCF_001605985.2 Dendrobium catenatum | reverse complement strand
TTATAATCCCATCTCATCCAATTGAGAAGAAGATATGGCATTTGTAATCTCTTTCTATATGGTAGATCTCATCTTAGCTAGGCTCTTTGATATTTTCATTTTTTGAAAATTTTAAGTAAAAAATTTGATGCCTCTCATAACATTCTTTTATATATGTGTGCTCAATCTTTAAACAATACTAAGACATTAAATTATATCTAATGCTGTAATTTTTTCAACACTTAATAATTTTATCTATTAATATTTTTAGTTTTTAAAAATTTCCCCTTCCT
>NW_021321341.1:0-302 GCF_001605985.2 Dendrobium catenatum | reverse complement strand
ATACATTCACATTATTCACAGTCTCTTACAAAAAAAATCCACTTATTAAAATTCAAACTCTCGATTCCAATACTTATACGATAACCCTGAAAGTCAATAACACCCAAATTGACCTTGATCCTCTATTAATAAATAGATCGAGTGGACATGGTTAACCCCGATGATGGCAATGTTGAATAAAAATCTCAATCGGATGAGTCTATATTTGGTTTGGCCCAATGGACCCACATGATAAATGATTAAAACTGAGGCCCTTTGGTCAGGTGGTTTGGCCCAATGACTCCACCATATTGCAGTCATGG
>NW_021321340.1:0-322 GCF_001605985.2 Dendrobium catenatum | reverse complement strand
TTACATTTTAAATCCCCTAGTTATTTTCTACTCCTCCGTCAAGACTAAAGTTCACATTAAAGCTTAAGTTTATGCATAGCCTATACACAAACTAAATTAAGCATGGGAGATTTAAAAACATCATAAAGAAATTCATAAACTTGTAATCTTGGAGGGAAAAAAAAAAGATGAAAATATTACGAACGGCGTTAATACTAACATAAAAGTCATGCAACATGCTTGTTTTTATTACTTAGACAAGTGGACATTGCAAAAGACTCCAAAAACTTGACCTGTCAGTCTATGGTTAATTTGAAACTTAGGCTAAAGTTAGCTCATTAAG
>NW_021321339.1:0-212 GCF_001605985.2 Dendrobium catenatum | reverse complement strand
GTTCATTTGACTATTGATTTCTCTTTTAAAAAAAAAATTTTTTTTTTGAGGTGCAATATTTTTTTCATAATCAAAATAGTTTAGTTAGTTTTTCTACAACAACATTAATGTCAACTTTATAAAATACTTCAGACATAATAAACAAATCCTTAATTAGACGAATATTTGTTTTTATGATATTTACATCATTTGGTAATTATTATATATTATTC
>NW_021321338.1:0-287 GCF_001605985.2 Dendrobium catenatum | reverse complement strand
CAAGTCAACACAACCAGTGATCAAGCCCGAAGAAAGGCACATCTTTATTTTCAGTAAATTTTAATTATTTTATTATTATTTATTAAAAGTATTTCTAATCCCTATTTTTCCTGTTTTCCTTTCTTTATTGTCATAAACTGCGAGGAACAGTACGGGTCGAGGGAACAAAAGTACAAGGAGCTAAAGGCGTCAGTCGCCTCTATCCAACCGGGTAGAGGTGCTACGGGCGTAACCACCGGGTCGTAGCCCCCGGTGATTGTAAGTATTCTAAAACTTAGAAAACCTTT
>NW_021321337.1:0-204 GCF_001605985.2 Dendrobium catenatum | reverse complement strand
TCCTCCCAAAATCCCGCAAGAAATCCTGGAAACGTACTTATTCGGCGCCGCTCCAGTCATTCCTCCGCGATCCCTGCGTGAATCCTATGACGACGACCTTGTTTCTCGCCTCGATCGATGCTCTCCAACGCCTTTAAAAGCCAACCGAAGGCAAGCTATCGGGACTTCTTCCATTCGCACTCACTCGCTCTCGGCTCTCCCATA
>NW_021321336.1:0-224 GCF_001605985.2 Dendrobium catenatum | reverse complement strand
CTTACTCATTACTCAAACTATATTTAAATATTGCTCAAACCTTGCTTGAATATTAATTAGGGGTGTCAAAATAGATTGAGGGGGTCAAGTTGAAGTCCGACTTAAAAGTGACCCAACCCAAATCCAGTCAACTCAAGCCCAACCTATTTAATAAACAGGTCAAAAACATCAACCCAAACTTAACCTGTTAGCAACCCAAATGACCCTAACCTAAACCATTAACT
>NW_021321335.1:0-294 GCF_001605985.2 Dendrobium catenatum | reverse complement strand
ATGCTTGTTGACATTTTCATATTTAGTGATAAAATTAACTTTTCAAAAAATTTTATCTCAAGTTTAAGGCAAAATTACGGTTTTGTAAATTTTTTTTTCTCAAAAACAAAACAAAAATAACATTTAAGTCTTTATCCGACTACGTGGGATCTGCTATATGTATTCTTTTTCTTTATTGTGTTCTATTAATAATCAAATTTTCATTTAAATGTAATAGAAGAAGTTCGTATCTAATATTTTTTTACCATATCTTTTTCGGTCTACCACTATTTTGCTTAATAGAGGCCAGATCTG
>NW_021321334.1:0-272 GCF_001605985.2 Dendrobium catenatum | reverse complement strand
TTAACAATCTCCCCCTTTTTGATGATGGCAAAACAATGACTGTTTGTATGATTTCAATTCAAAAAAAAATCTCCTAAACTCCCCCTGAATTGATGAATACATGAAAATAAGGAGGCATTTTGAACTAAAGAACAATATTTTTGTTTTTAAAAAATTTTTAACAAAAAATAAAAAATACAAGACAATACAAATAACACAAGCCAAATGACACAAAAACTAAAATGCAAACATACATACACAATAATTTCTCTCCCTTTTTGACAACAACAAAA
>NW_021321333.1:0-2636 GCF_001605985.2 Dendrobium catenatum | reverse complement strand
AAACTTCGACCGTAACGACGGGGCGCCGGATGGAGGAGTAAAATAAACGGAATGTGACGGCCGGTTATGTAAACTGCTTGACTCGGAGCGAGAGAATCTGAGGAAAAGGAGAGGCGAAAAGGGTGCGAATGGCGAACAGCTCGAAAAACCCTAAGAAGGCGAACCTCCTTGATCCCCATGCGATCAAGCACGTTCTTGACGAATCTGTTAATGAGGCAAGGAATTTGAATCGGTGTTCCTTCGATTCCTTGTTGATTTTTATTTTGCTTGCACTTTTTTTCCCTGAGATTTCATAGCGGTCTCGTGGCAGATCGTGACGAGCCGGGGGTACCCGGAGGACTTCCGTCTGAGCAACTTGAGGCTGTTGATCGGGACTGTGATTATTGCCATTGCCCTACTTGCGCAGTTCTACCCTAAAAAATTCCCGGAGAACAGGGATATCCTCATCGGCTGCATCATATTATATCCTTTGGTTGTTCACTTATTCAACTCCATGGTCTTTTTTATTTTCAGCTGAGTTGGTTTGTGTGATGTTCTTCTTTGACTATGGCAAGTATGTAGTTCTCAATGGGATCTTGCAATTCATTAGCTACACCAAGGAGAAAAATGCGATCCTCTTCACTTATCCTCCTCCTGTAAGTTTTTTTTTCGGACTTGAGAAGCTTTTTTTTTTTTTTTTTTAATGTTTCCGTCTGTAATGAATGATATGCTGGAAGTGCCTTGTTTCTCTTGTTGTCCAATGGAAGATTATCTAGAATTTTCTTGAGAAATGAATTAATGTGTTAAATTTCATGTCCCCACGTTGGACCTTAGGTGAAGACTATAAAATAGATGCTATATAATTGACAATTTAGTAAATTTTATAGAAAACAATAGGGCGATCATGCTGTAGTTTCTTGCGTAGTGGGAGAGTTTTCTTGGTGGGTTGGAGGTTGCTCTCAGTGATTATGCAAGTTATGTACTGTGAATGAGTACCTTTTATGAATGCATTGGGATGAGTTATTTCAGTGAGAAATTATTGTTGGTCAGTGGGTACTTTGAGCAAGTACACTCAATAGGTTGTTAAGTACATAGAATAGTAATCTCAATGAGTGGGAATCTTCATGGTTATCACGATCGACTTCAGCTTTTAAGTGTTAAGGCCTAGTTAAAGCTGATTATTAGACAACTTGGAAGCGATGTGGCCTCAGATGACTCATTCATAAGTGAGGCATTATGTGAGTTCTGAGTAAGGAAGAGGTTCAAGTCACTTTGATTTTCAATGAAATCTTGGACCTAGTTCAAATTTTGCATCATGAATTGATTAAACTGATCAAGATGAATATGGGTTACCCTTATTTTTCATTTGTTAGCTTGACTTCGAAGCTTTAATGTTTTCTTGACACATACTTCTATTCTTTTGGCCTTAACGAGAGCACCAATATATAACGAGAGGAGATCTTAATGGTTTAGATACCCATATGAGTACTAATCAAAATAAATTCTCGTCTTTTATAAAAATTCTTGATGAAATCACCTTTTTCAATCTCTCTTTCTCTTGTCCTTGATGTTTTTTTAACGTGGCACAACATAGCGATTGTCTATGTACTTAAATAGGGATTAAACTCAACATAGTTTCTAAGAAAGGGTACTGTAGTTCCTGTTTATTCTCCCTCCCCACTTTGCGATCACCCAAGGATTATTTATAATAGGTTTGATGCTTTCAAAAATATTGGATTTTTTTTTTTAACTTTGACACCATTTCAGGTTATTTTCTCATTATAAGTTATTACTTTTATTAGTGACGATGAATAAGTATCTTTACTTAATTAAGTTATGAAGAGTATGGTTATTGTTCTTATGGTATCATTTACTTGTCAAGTTATTGTTCAATATGTTGGGTGAGATGTTTTCAAACCAAATGATAGTTTGAGTCTATATTGGGAAGGACCCGAACTCAAACTAGATTAACTTAAATTTATGCCGTGTCCTTGATTGACTCAATTACTCATGCCTTTTAAATAGAGAACTTAATGAGGCACTTTTTTGTACTTTACAGGCCTATGAGCTTTATGCTCCTCTTATAAATCTATAAAATAGTGCTTTCAAATAGGCATGATTGGCACATAGCCCATGAGTTTGACAATCTAAAAGTTTTAATGGTCTAGCTCTAATGAATATAAGCTTAAATGGGCTAACCCTAATGGGCATAGGGCCGCATGAGCCCATATTTTATGTAACACCCTACATGACCAAACCTCGCTATTTTCCACCAAGAGAATGGAAACTAAAATAAATTTAATATCATATGTACACTTTGAACCCATAATTTTGTATGAACATAGGTAAGTTGTCACCATTATGCTAAATCATGTTGTTTTTTGTAAAATAAAAATGGCCATGTATATGCTATTTTTTTTAAAGTTGGGTTTGAAATAATGGTTTAAGATGCCTCTATTATAATATGGAGGTATTAGGTTCAAGGCATAGAAATACTCTCTTCAAATAAAGGGCCAAGTCTATGTCCATCAACCCGTCCTCCAACCATACATAGACAATGTAATTGTAAGCTCGATCGGTAGTCCTATAGACCTCATTTATATTCATTTATTTATATAATTAAACAAATTTGAACATAATTTTAAAAAAATGTCATA
>NW_021321332.1:0-319 GCF_001605985.2 Dendrobium catenatum | reverse complement strand
ATACTTTTAAATGTCTCCCAAAAGTCCATTCAAAATCAAAGCTCTACCCAAATCCCAAAACTCCACAAATCTTAAAATCCAGATATTTAAATTTGAAATCAATCCATCAATCACTCAAAGCTAAATCCATCCACCCTCCGCAACTGTTTGCCGAGGTGGACAAATTTAAAAATTACTTCAGCTCACAAATAGCCAAATGCCTAGTCGAAAATATCACTAGGATCCATTCTCAAACAATCTCCTGCCAACAAGGACGTGGTACGTGTCCTCTAACCGGCGGTTTGCCGCCAAATGACACCGCAGGATAAACGGTTACGAC
>NW_021321331.1:0-258 GCF_001605985.2 Dendrobium catenatum | reverse complement strand
TATTTTAGTGGCATAGTTATCTTCTTTAATCAAAAATCTCTCTCAAGTTAAAGATTGTTTATGGAATTGAGATCTTTTCTTAAACTTGCTTCAAAAACTCTATCTTATACTTATAATGTTTAAAGTTTTTTTTTTCACATCAAAATTGCTCGTTACTCTTGTCCTTGATTATTGATTCTGCTTGTGATAACTCTTCCTTTGGTTAGAGAGAGTGCTCCTATACTCTAATATATGAGAAGATCTATTCACAACTTTGTC
>NW_021321330.1:0-251 GCF_001605985.2 Dendrobium catenatum | reverse complement strand
ATTCGACAAATAAATATAATCAAATTATTGTTTATTAAATTTTGAGCTTAACGGGTTATTATAACTATAAAATTATCGCAATAAAATTTTAAAAATATTAAAAGTTACAAATAAAATTTATTTTTTTGGGGGAAATTTTGAGGCAGAGCCTGATTTTATAAAGCTAGATAGAGATTACAACTGAAATGACCGGATTAATAATTAATATAGAAAACTAAATTTTAAACTAGTTATAATCCCCATTTAAACTG
>NW_021321329.1:0-207 GCF_001605985.2 Dendrobium catenatum | reverse complement strand
TAAGCATCCCCTTAATGAAATCCACATTCTACAAACCTACATAAAAACTAATTGATATACTCTGATGAAAGAAGACATTTAACTATGAATAATTTGACCAATTAAATGATAACATCAAACTCCAAAATCAACATAATTTTGTAGGTGAAGTAGTTTAAAGACACAAAATTAAGAAAATTTTTTTAAAGTAAAAGTATTTTTAAAGTT
>NW_021321328.1:0-250 GCF_001605985.2 Dendrobium catenatum | reverse complement strand
GAGCGAAAGATCGAGTTTATCTAAATTTTAAGAGTGATGCAAAAGCTTCTATAATATATAGTATTATAAGAGAATTTAAAGTAAAAGTTTAATATTATACATAGCTATATTGATATTTCTCTTATATATTCAAAGATGAGACAATCCAAGCCCCCTTGAATCCACCGTTACCCTTAATGATAATAGGTGAAGCACAATCAAATTTCTCAATCTTATGCTTTTTGGATAAAATGATATTAATTTGTTTTTC
>NW_021321327.1:0-265 GCF_001605985.2 Dendrobium catenatum | reverse complement strand
CGATAATTAATTTTTCTCAGACGATAAAAACCCTTATGCTCGGGATTTTTGTCTTATCTGATCGTCCCAGGACGATCCCAACATCGGCCCGGACGATCTACTCCAGAAAATCAGCTATTTCACTGCACTGAACGTCCTGGACGATCTCAATATTGTCCCGGACGATCCTGGGAGGAAAATCAGATTCAGAAAGGAAAAAAAATCAAAGGAACGAGCTCTCACAGACGTGGCGGCTGGTCCAAGCTGGGAGATACGCAAAAGATGA
>NW_021321326.1:0-1360 GCF_001605985.2 Dendrobium catenatum | reverse complement strand
CGATGGTCTGGACGACCAGATGTCGTCTCTGTTCATCATATTATACGATCACTATCCTACAGTACGATGAGACAAAAACCAAGAGATCATCCAGGACGATATCCGGGACGATCAAACTCCATCACTGTTCATCGTATGGTACGATCCGGTTCATACAGTACGATGTTCAAAATATAATTAGGCCTGGATTACATGCACTAATCACGGGTTAATTTAAGTAAATATTTAAAATAGATCGTACCATATGAATATATTCGTATCGTACGAACGCCGCAAAATCACTTACTTAAACTAAACTACGGCTAGGGTTTTAGATATGAACTTATCGTACAGTATGAATCTATTCACAGAATCGTCCACATAGCTTGGATCGTACGGTACGAATTAAAATCGTACAGTACAATCTCCAGAGAGATAATTCTATAACATTTTGCATTTAAAAAACAAACTCTCCCCCTGTGTGTGTGCATGGTTGCTCTTACTCTTATGCATTTTGTGGTCAAACTCAATAAAATAAAAATAAAATAAATAGAGAAATACAATGTCTGACTCATACTCCTAATCTACCCGTTCTTGAGTCTTCCTTTCATCCTGAGTCACTTGTGATCTTCCTGAAATGTTAGTACTCAAGGACAATAGCAAATAAAATAATATTCAATGAAACGTTGTTCCAAAACACTCATTATTTGGCATCATCAAAATCTCAAACTCGGGGTCATGGGTTGCAACACAACAATGGCCATGTCTCTGGCAATATAGAGCAGGGTAACTCCTGTCAAAAATCTACTTTTCATCTGCAAGTTTGGGAGCGGTGCTTGCTTTACTACTTCTTCTCCTGCTCTCGCTTCAAGTGTTGGACAATCACCTCATTTGTGATAACATCATCATCATCTTCTTCTTCTTCTTCCAAAATTGCCTACAAAAGTTTCTGTAACTAAAGCCTAACTATAATGGCACTTATGTAAGCAAACCACTTATAGCAGCATTCAGTAATCGAAGCCCACTACTCGTTATCTGCGGTTGTTGCATCTCCACTATCAAAAAATGCTGCTTTCCGCTTTATAAATACACATAAATCATCTAATAAAGCTTAAGTTTTGTATTCTAATTGTTGTATCTCCTTCCCTTTATTCTGTGATGGCAAGATCCTAGTAATAAGATGAGAGGTGCATATATCTTGGACATTTGAATACCTGAACTAAGGAGTCATTCACAATATTTTGACCCCTAGAGAAATACACCATCTTTGAGGAATCCTTTCCACCAGAAATAACATCCCCACACGGAATTATTGAGGTCAGATCACAAACGTGGGTGAAGCTCCCAAGACCACTGCTCGGTGGTTCTGCATCAGAAATGG
>NW_021321325.1:0-289 GCF_001605985.2 Dendrobium catenatum | reverse complement strand
ATTTCATAATTACAATTATCCACTTTGATTCTCCTCCTCCAATATTTGTCTTGTATTGAAATCCTTTTAACTGTTCACACAAATATAACATTTTAATTAATATTAAATCTCAATTTGAATGCTGAACAAATATTGGATTTCTTCCACATGAAATTACCTTACAAAGTTTTCACTTCTCTCGAGCCTATGTTGAAACAAACTCTTACAACTTGGTCTCCCTTTAAATCCCTAATATTAGACAATAAAATTTTCATAAAATAAATATGCTATCTAACAAAATTCATTTGAA
>NW_021321324.1:0-316 GCF_001605985.2 Dendrobium catenatum | reverse complement strand
CTACCGACCCTTCCAAGGACGAGAAACTCTAGACGAATAAGAAGTAGAGTGATCCTTGAAGCAACCCTTGTGAATACGCTCACAAGCTCCCTCTCACAAGATCCTCTCTCTCTCCCTCTCTCTCTTTCTCACCTCAAGGCCTTCTCAGGTCAAGGCAGCAGCACTAAGGTTGTTCAAAACATTGAACAAGATCTCTTAAATAGAAGAGCTTCAAAGGCGCTCATTAATTACAAGTTGCCGACAATATCGTCCAAACCGATATGGACATCGGCTTGGCCGTTCAGTACAAATCTCAGAAGATCGGCCAGAGCATCGC
>NW_021321323.1:0-276 GCF_001605985.2 Dendrobium catenatum | reverse complement strand
AAGAAAATCAAATTTTAAATTTCCTGAAATGAATCTTATAAATAAGATCAATGGAAATTCGTTTAGCAGGGTTTTCAATTCCATGCTAATTTTCCTGCTATCATTCGTTCTGCGTTATTTCTTTGTTATGAAAGCGTGGGGTGATGTATAAAATCTGATCACTAACCCCTGCCTTTCATTTTTGCAGAATGGAAATACAGGACACACCGATGACCGTCCAATTGGGATGAGGAGCCAGGATATGACTGGCAAATGCTGTTATAGAGACTGGAAGTA
>NW_021321322.1:0-217 GCF_001605985.2 Dendrobium catenatum | reverse complement strand
TCCTGGCCTCGATCATTAGTGTCCTTTGGTACCTCTTCTTCGTTAGCCCCTTGGTTATTTTTGTAAAACCCGAAAACGGCGTTAATGGGTCGTCGCACGCTTTTTAAAGCGCCGCGACGAATTTTAAGTGAAAATTTTGAAGTTATCGGTTTTCGACGGGAATAATTTTATTAAATAGAGCGCAAAATTCTGAGCGTTTTGATGTATAGAACCCATA
>NW_021321321.1:0-304 GCF_001605985.2 Dendrobium catenatum | reverse complement strand
ATTTAAAATATATAAATATTTTAAATTAATTTTAATTTTAATTAAAAGGATTTAAAAAACTGAGCAATTTGATATAAAATATTATTTTTTTGAATTTAAATTACATTTTTAATGAATTTTTGAAATTTTTTAGATTAAAAAAGGTTTAAAATAAATTAAAATTCATTTTTATGAAATCAGCGGCACCGATGCCCATGGTGGACACACATTAAGCTAGGATTGGTTGCTCCAAACTATGGCCAATCATTAGCTGGTAGGGCAATAATTACCAATGAATGTACTTCCAGAAAACTTTGCTAATCAT
>NW_021321320.1:0-292 GCF_001605985.2 Dendrobium catenatum | reverse complement strand
CAATGAATTTATGATGCATTTGGAAATCATCAAAATTCGACAAATTTCAAATGCGTGAAATTTACATTAAATGATTTGTTTTAAATGCATCAAAATTTTATGTTGCATTTATATTACTTAAAGCTAGACAACAATATTTTGAAAACAATTGTATTTGAAATACTTTACACTCATTTTAATTCAAACCAAACAACCCAAATGAATTATGTGTTATACATATTCTAAATTAAAATTATATTTTTTGAGTCGACTCGACTCAAAATGATTCAATTTTGGATCTCAAAACAAATTT
>NW_021321319.1:0-293 GCF_001605985.2 Dendrobium catenatum | reverse complement strand
TGTCTAGAAAAGAAAATTATGTCACTAAAAGAGGTTATAGGGAGGGAAACCATCAACGGTGTTTCTCTCTTTATCCAATTTAGATATGCTAATCAATGGATTTAAATCTCCAAAATCTAAAAGCTTTTAAAAATAATCATATAGAAAACCAATCATAAAAGGAAAGAGAAAACAAAATAATTTAGAACAACAAAAAGCTATCACACAATAAAAAATAACACAAAAGTAATTAAAAAATATTTCAAGAAATTATGACGCAGCAAGTTTAAGCAATTATGAGCTGCGAGCCTCCA
>NW_021321318.1:0-210 GCF_001605985.2 Dendrobium catenatum | reverse complement strand
TAGACGTTGTTGATCCTCTTTCCCTACAAATAGTGTTGTTACTTAAACTTGCAATGTATGAATTTGCAAAGAATTGCACGAAGAAGCCTTTTTCACAGAGTTGACTGATGCAGAGTAAGTTGTGCTTCAATCCATCTACAAGAAAAACATTTTCAATCATAAGGTTATTGGATTTACCAATTATACATGTGCCTACCACCTTCTTGGTGG
>NW_021321317.1:0-331 GCF_001605985.2 Dendrobium catenatum | reverse complement strand
TCGTCTTGTCGAGCCACTCGATTTGACTATAAGAACATCATATTTGGAAATTGTTTGTTAACTCAAATTATTTTTTGAACTTTCTAATAGTGCTTCCTGTGCTTGATTTGGACTCATTTGGGCTCGGATTGAGTCGATTTTGGTGTTATTGAGCTCATATTTTTAAGATGCTCAGTTTGACTGTAAGTTAGATGAAATTGACGTTCAGGTGCCCTGAATTTAATTTTTGAAGTTTTTGGCTTGATTTTGCCTCGAGATTCATGCCCGATCAAGATAATTTTTTGATGATATATCAGTTGCCCATTGTTTTTGGACATCAAAGATTCGGGAG
>NW_021321316.1:0-906 GCF_001605985.2 Dendrobium catenatum | reverse complement strand
AAGCTGACCGTCCCGTACGAACTAAGTTCGTCCGGTACGAATGGTTATTACTAGGTCGCTTTCAAAAACTGCAGAAAACCATTCTAAGTCGGTTATTTATCTGGACGAAAATCTTATTCGTCTGGACGAAATTTTTACAGAGAACTGATCATCCTGGATGATATTTAATTTCATCTGGACGAAAATTTTACAGAGAATAGATCATCATGTACGATAATTTAATTTCGTCTGGACGAAAATCTTACAAAGACCAGATCGTCTTGTACGATTTTTAATTTCGTCTGGACAAAAATTTTACAGAGAGCAAATCGTCATGTACGATAATTTAATTTCGTCTGGACGAAAATCTTATAGAGGACAAATAGTCCCGGACAATTTTTAATTTTGTCTGGATAATTTTAAAAATTTAATCTAAAAAGTGATTGACATAAGGTATGTAATCTAAAACTAATAACATTAGGTAAATCATAGAAATTCATAGAATTTAAGAAGTTATATAACATTGTAAGTAAGAAGAATTTACCAAAGACATGATTCAATTTAGACATTTGAATATAAAAAATCATTACAAGAGAGATGAATAGAAAATTCTATATTTCAAAGTTCAATAGAATATAAATGAACATAAGATCAATTTGAATTAAGAGATTGAAAGAATTTGGAAAGAAGAGAATTACCACATGTGGCGCTTTGCGCATCTTTTTCAAAAATTTTGGCACATTTTTGTACATCTTTTTACATTTGGCTTATTTTGTGTCTCTTTTTCACATTTGCGAACCTTTGCACATTCCTTCTGATTTTTGTACTCTTTGTACAATTTTTAAGAGTAATTGAAACTAATTCTTTCCAAGATCAATAATCTAAAATTCCAAATTTTTCTAAGTGCATAAATATCACTTGAGCAAA
>NW_021321315.1:0-625 GCF_001605985.2 Dendrobium catenatum | reverse complement strand
AGATCTTAACATTTATTCTATTGATAATCTCCTTGGATCATTCATTGCATACGAGCAAGGAGTGAGTCAAAGATAAAGTGATGCAGGTGAAAAGAAGAAGTAGCGAATGGTGGCGCGAAAAGCAAACAACTCAGAAAGTGACAGCTCTACAGGGGAGGAAGAAGACGATATAGCATTGATGACCCAACAGTTCAAGGACTTCTTAAAGAGAAAACAAAAGCATCATCAGAACGACAAGAATAAAGGTAAAAGCTTGAAGTCTAATAAAGTTTATCTGATACAATCTGTTTTAAGTGCAGGAAGCCAGGCCACCTTCGAGTTGATTGCCCCAAATTGAAGAGCCAACCAACTAAGGATATAGGCGAGGAAAAAGCTAAGTACAAGAAAAGAAAGATGAAGACACAAAAAGCTTTTTGGGCTGACTTTGCCTCAGAATCATCTGAAGAAGAAGCAGAGGAGGAGGTAACAAATTTGTGTCTTATGGATAATGATAACTTTGATCAATCGGGTCAAGATGAGGTATGTCAACTTTCATATGAAGGATTATTGCTTATTTCTAAGAATATCCATGACTCATATAGAAAGTTCAAAAAGATGCAGGCTAGTCTTAATATTGAATTTAATT
>NW_021321314.1:0-202 GCF_001605985.2 Dendrobium catenatum | reverse complement strand
CAATTTATTTGTGAGCAAAGAGGAGCTTTTTGACGCTTAGGTTTCATGCAAGATTTTCAAATGGTAATGATACCAGCAATGTTATCTTATAATTATCTATTTCTTATATGGCCTTGAGAATGCTTTGTAAACCAATGCGCAGAACTAATGCAAACAGGAGGTTTGTACAACAATAACAACAAAATCAAGCATTTATCTCACT
>NW_021321313.1:0-258 GCF_001605985.2 Dendrobium catenatum | reverse complement strand
CCGGCCTCTATCGGCGGCCCCGCCACCGTCGACTTCTGCTGGCCACCTCCGCCACCACCTATCACAGTCAGTTGTCGCCGGCCAGCTCTGCCGTCATTGCATTCACTTTACTTCAAGCCAACCAAAAAATAAAAATAAAAATCTACATTTACTTTACACTCACAAAACGGCTCTAAAGTATTTCAAATACACTGCACTATATTCATTTTACACTTTATTCCTTTTTAAGGCAACCAAACAACCCCTAAAAAAGATTTC
>NW_021321312.1:0-240 GCF_001605985.2 Dendrobium catenatum | reverse complement strand
CCGTTGGATTCTTTATTATTTTCCGCATTCGATTATTATGAAACTTTTAAGATCTATCCATAATTGGGCTCAAACAACTAGCTTGTGATTGCTTATCATAACTTTTTGATAACGGATAATTTCTTGAATCTCAACTTTAGATAATCTAACCTTATAGTGGTAAACTTTGTAATTCTTAAATAATTTCATGTGCAATTCTTGAACGTTTCACATCATATTTGGTATCAGAGCATGGCTAGC
>NW_021321311.1:0-376 GCF_001605985.2 Dendrobium catenatum | reverse complement strand
TGAAGCAGTTTTAAAATTAGGCTTAGAAAATAGGTTTTGTCCCTAGAGATTGCACAACTTCCCCTTGACAGAACTGCACCCTTAAAGGTCAAGTGGTCTGCCAGAACCCGCAGGCGGGGAGGTGCCTAACAAGGAAGAGAAAGTAATAATATGCTTATGCTGACTCTCGGCGGTCACAGCTTACTTCTTAGATCGTTAGAAATACTATGTGAGCCTAAAAATTTTTATTTAAAATTACAAGTAGAAGAATTTTAAGCGTACCCTTACAAAAAAAGCACTCCGATTCGTATCCAGACTAAAACAAAACACGGCATGCAAGAGTCCTAAAAAAATCTACTGCACAAACAATGTAAACAATCAATTTTAATAATCCAAA
>NW_021321310.1:0-1883 GCF_001605985.2 Dendrobium catenatum | reverse complement strand
ATATTAATTTTTTGAGTTCTGTCAAAAAATTCATAGCTCACCGAGTAACATAAGAGTTAACAAATAAGCTCATCTATATAATAGAAAACCACAAGCTCCTCTATCAAAGAAGCATTATCTCAAAGACAAAGCTAACATTTAAGGTGTGATAAAAAACATATCATTCAAATTTGACCACATAACTGAAAGTTGTAAAGTATCAAGAACACCCGACTATAATTAAGATGATTATGATTTGTAAATTTAAAATGTAAATCATATAAATATTCATATAAAAATATAAATCTAATAAGCTGTAAAGTATCAAGAACACCCGAGTACAATTTATGTGCAGTACAAAATATAACAAAAAAGAATTTTTAACAAAATTTAATGGATATCTTGAAAAACAAATTAAAATGATTAAAGAGATAAAGTTTTACCTTTCAAATCTAAAAGAAATGGAGCTAAACGGTCTAGAAATCACCTTGAACGATGATAGGCGATGGAGAAGCTGAGAGATGTGTTTGGGAGAGAAAATAATGCGAAATGGGAGAGAGAGGGGGCCTTGGGATGAAATAGATCATTTCACAGAAAAAATTTCAACTAATATTTAGTCAGAATTTAAATAACATTTTCAATAAAATATCTATAGAAAAATTAGCCTGAATTTGATTACCGAATAATTTTTGGCAAAAAATTAAATTTTTGTCAATAATTCTGCCAAAATTTCTAGTGAAAATTGTCTATCGAAAAAGCTGCTAGTAAAGAGTAAGTTTCTTATAGTGGTCCCCATAGTTATTGTGGAATATAGAGCTCAACACTGCTACGGCGCTTTCCTGGCACTGTTGCGCTTGCCAGCCCAACGCCACAACACTACCTATTGGATCATATTTACATATTTTTTAAACAAAATTATTTTAAACTTTTGGATTATTACAATCTTCACCCCTTTGAAAAATGTCATCCTCAACATTTCAATATCAATTTGATAGAGTATGTTGAAAACAAAATCAAACCTATAATACACCAAGTTAAATTAGTTCATGAATCAATAGCCAAGAATCTATTTGAGAAATCATGTCAAAATTAATTTTGAAATCACCTAAAAAATCTTAACAAGTAGAAATAAAATAAAATCATACAAAGCATATCATCAGGCACTCCAAATACATCTTTCATTGGTTCCAATTGTCTTCTTCAAATCTATATATTTCTCTGCCCATGTCATAGCAAGGGCATTTTGTTATTCAAGGGCATTGTTATACTTTGTAGGATGATTATAATGACTTCGAGAGAGCCAGGCTAGAGTTGGTGAGGGATCCTCTAGGGGATCAACAGATTATTCCAGCTGTCGCATTTGAACGCAAACGGTAGGCAGAATGCATATGGGAAGAGTTTATGTGTTAGGCTCACAAACCTGCATATACGTACAAGGGACATTCCTTTGGTGCCTCTAGCTTCTCCACAAGCAACAATGAGAGTTTGTATACCCAACATGTGGCTACCCTTACAACAAAGATAGAGCATATTGAAAATTACAAGTAGACATGCACATGCAGATATTGGCGGAGCTTCAGAGAATGGGGGAATAGTTTTGTGGAAAGAAACCTATATCGGTCGAGGGGGAGAGCGAGGGTATAGTTGCTTACTATATTGTTTGTGCCTATGAACACTTTATTGGTTTTGCAATATATAAGAATTATACTTTTAATTTAAAGGTGTCTTACAATTGTAAAATATTTGTGTTATAGAATAATTGAGTAATTGATATGACTGCTATGTTGAAATATTAAAAAATTGGTATGATGTGGTATTTTTTTTATTTGCAATACATATTTTTGGTAGCTTTTTGACAAAATTTTTGTTGAAAATGACAATAAAACAAATTTGAAATAGATTTA
>NW_021321309.1:0-310 GCF_001605985.2 Dendrobium catenatum | reverse complement strand
CTTATGAGGGGACTAATGAGGTTAAGCAATCTAGACTGAATATCTTGTTGCATTATTATGAATTATTTCACATGAAATCAAATGAATCCATTTATGATATATACACAAGATTCACACAAATTGTCACCTCTTTGCATGCACTAGGTAGGGAACTAATGAATGTTGAAATAGTTAATAAGATTCTTTGTTGTTTGCTTTCTTCTTATGATGCTAAAATTACTGCAATTACAGAGTCTAAAGATCTAAACATTTACTCTATTGATAATCCTCTTAGTTCGCTAATTACTTACGAGCAAGGAGTTAGCCAAAG
>NW_021321308.1:0-305 GCF_001605985.2 Dendrobium catenatum | reverse complement strand
CTAGCCATGCTCTGATACCAAGATGATGTGAAACATACATGCAAAGATGATATACTTAGTGAATTTGCACGCTTAAATTTAAAGAGAACAAATAATTATGTCTTTATGATGATTTGAACGACGAGATAAAACAGTAAGAGCGGTAAAACGAGCTTAGGCTAAATCACATATAAGGAGTTAAGATCGTAAAACATTCAATTTAATCTAACGATGCATACGTGATTGGTTTTCAACGATGAATCCCTATAATAACAGTGAGATTAGTCAGTACAAGAAGATCCTTCACACAACTCTTCAAATTACTA
>NW_021321307.1:0-378 GCF_001605985.2 Dendrobium catenatum | reverse complement strand
CGCAAATCTTAAAATAAGGCATTTTTATATTTCTTCAATCTTCTTCTTCTCTTCCTTGATTCGTCTTTGGATCATCTTCATCTCTTCGGGCTCCTCGTAGTGACTCTCCTAAAAAGATACCCAAATGAAAAAGGAAACCCCCTGTAGGGGTTTACTTTTCCCTTTGGACTCCTCGTAGTGAGTGCTCCAAAAGGATATCCAAATGAAAAAGGAAACCCCTCGTGGGGGTTTACTTTTCCCTTTGGATTCCTATCTCCTTAAAAATGCCTTATTTTAATGATTTTCACAATTTACTACATCTCAAATACATTACATATATGAAAAATAGAAAAATCTAGACTCTCCTGCAGGGGTTATCCTAAGCAGTTATAATAAAAA
>NW_021321306.1:0-448 GCF_001605985.2 Dendrobium catenatum | reverse complement strand
TTAGGCCCAAAGCCAATTATGAGTTCCTCGCATCATATACTACGTTGGTAGAGGAGAAACCAAATATTTCGAGTTGGGTGTCCGACGATTGATGTAGTCTACGCGGGCTTGGTCCTAACGGAAGAGCTCCACATGTGACGGCTTGTCCTGGTGCATCCGGAACGAGCATAGGCCGTGTAAGTTGATAATGTTGAGCTTGGAAGGGCTCGTTCTTGTCACAATTGGAACAAATAATCATTATACGTATTGATTTTTTTTATTTTTTTTGTATCACATTTAAACTTGTGATATCTATCAAATGAGCTTATGCTTGAAATATTTATCAAATGAGCTTAATTGCTGCATGATTTCTTATTAATCTAATTATTTTATGAAAAAATAAGTATCCTATAAGGTAATATGAAATTATTGAAATTGATCACAAACTCTTTTTAGGCACGAAGCAGGA
>NW_021321305.1:0-256 GCF_001605985.2 Dendrobium catenatum | reverse complement strand
TCCATTTGAGCTCAAATTTGGTGGGTTTAGTCCTTAGAGTCAGGTGATCCTATGGTACAAATTTCATCAAATTTAGAGTTCATTTGGTTTCCCAAGTAGGAGCCACAATAGTCCCCCTTAGGAATGCCCCATTAGCCTTAATAAAATTCTAATAAATCTGATTTAATTCTTAAAATTTCCTAAAAATACCCCCAACTAACTTCAATTCTAAATTTGACCTTTAAATATATTCTAATCTAATTTTAAGTTAAAACCA
>NW_021321304.1:0-306 GCF_001605985.2 Dendrobium catenatum | reverse complement strand
TATATTTTATTTTCAATAAAAAATATTTTATTTTATTTATTTTGTGCAAGAAAAACTAAAAAAAATTATAAGGAGCACTGTGGCGTCAAAGGAAAAATTGCTGCATCGCTACCTTCAATACCGTCGAGGCGCCCCAATTTTGACATTGTGGACCCAAGTTCTCTATTTGCAAGCATTGTGATGACAACACAGACAACACAGTAGCATTATCAGCGCAGCAACATCAAAAAGTTAGCTTGACGGTATCTAATTCTCTATTTTCAAATGTCATAATGTCATAATTTCTCATGCCTTGGTGGCATTTTT
>NW_021321303.1:0-397 GCF_001605985.2 Dendrobium catenatum | reverse complement strand
TCTCTCCCTCCCTCTCTTTTCTCTCTCTCTCTCTCTCTATCTCTCTCTCTCTCTTGCTCTCTCATATATCTCTTTATCTATCTATCTCTCTTGTTCTCTCTCCCTCTCTCTCTCTTTTATCTCTCCCTCTCTTTTCTCTCCCTCAATCTCTCTCTTCCTATCTTGCTCTAACCCAAAGTCACAATCAATAAACTAGATCTACCCTAAACTAAAATAACACTTAATAAAAAAAAATTAGATCTACCCAAACGATTACAACATTACCTCTTGCATTACTACCTAAATTATCAAAAATATCTCTAACACTTACAAATTTCTAGTGAGAACAAATAGTCAAAGAAAAATGATAAAAAATTACCTTAAAATACGAAATCTAGGGTTGTCGGCGGTGTGAGAT
>NW_021321302.1:0-1332 GCF_001605985.2 Dendrobium catenatum | reverse complement strand
TTCGTACTGCTAGGTATTACTAGGTATTGCTAGGTATTGATTGACAATAACGAGAAATACCGCTCTGTGAAGATCAATACCGAGCAACACCTAAAAGAACTCAGTATTGCTCGGTATTGGTCTTCACATAATGGTATTTTTCATTTTTGTCGAGTAAAATCAACCAATACCTAGCAATACTGAGCAATACGCAAACTCCCGGCTCCGTTCCGAATCTGGTTATCGGGCCGCGCGATAAATAATGAGAACACGTAGCACCTATTTACTGCTGGACCAAATAAAATTTCCATTACAAGAATCTCCCCCTCTGATCTTATGGTCTTAAATGATAAATATATAATGCAAGCAACTTTCCTCCTCCGCAGTACTTTTTGTGTGATCCATTCAGAAAATTCCCGAAACCCTAATCCTAGTTATGGATTCCCCCGTTGGAATTCCTCTCTCTGGAAACCCCCAAAACCCCCCGCCACCGGTGCTTCCCTCACCCTCCACCAACGGAAACCCTCTCTCTCAAAATTCCCAATCCTCCGAAAACCCCACGAATCCCCCTGCCTTATGCAATGGACCGCCTGCGATCTTCACCGCGGAAGAAATGCATGAACTGATGGCTGCAACGCCCTTCGATTACGCATTCTTCGGTTACATGAGGGTAGGCAGATGCAGGGAGGCAGGGACTACTTCAATGGTTGGTTTACGTGTATGCACCGTGTTGTCTACAATGGCGAGAACTCTCAGTGCTGCTTGTGGTTGGCTGGCGTCCTCAGGGACTGCATGTTTGAAAACTATGATTACTATCAACCCATTCTTTCACATTTTAGGAGGAGAGCCCACCGGTAATCGTGGCGTTGATTTAGCCTTCTTCTTGAATCTTGATCGTTCGGTCTCTCTCTTTCTCTCTCGGATCATTTTGAGTAGTTGGGAACAGAAAAGCCTTCTTCTGTTGGAATCTGAAAAGCTTAGATTCTTGAATGACAACAATTTCGTTAGGTGTAAATTTGTTTCGGTACTGAAAATTTCAATTGATGTTGGTTCTTCGTCAAATCTCTGCTTGATTTTATCTTTGAACGATTGTTAATTGAAATATTGCGAAATTTTGCGAAGTACCAGCAATTAGCTGTTTGATTCTGTTAAGCACAGAAGATCTGAAAGGTTTTTTTAATGATTGATTTCAACTTCAATTTTATTGCTTTTTTAGACTGATTTCTTTATCCAATTGAGCTTTTCGATAAACAGTAGTTAAGAGAAATTAATCACTTCGTACGACAGTATGAGACCTGATGTCCTGATCTAACTGATTTTTAGTTGGACATTTTATAAAAAGGAGCATGTTTT
>NW_021321301.1:0-529 GCF_001605985.2 Dendrobium catenatum | reverse complement strand
AACTCCGGCGAAACCGAGCCCCACGAAACTTTCGGGCATTCTACCGCCCAATCCAAGGAGATTCAGATCTTGAGGTCAACAGTAGAAATATTCCTGACATTTCGACGAATCCAACGAGCCCAAGAACTCGAAAATCGGACGGTTAGATATCTCAAAATCCTTAGAATAGCTCACAACACATAGGGTAAAATAGCTTTTCGAAAAGCTGATTATTTTCCAAACGGACAGTTCCCCATGATTTATGTTCATGTATAGGAGTGGTGTTTAAAATTTCGTGAAGTTTCGTTGAGTATTTTGAGAGAACGAGACGTTTTTCTATTCTAGGGCTTCGGTTCTCCCTATTGAACTGTATGAAATCGCAGCCGTTGATTTTGAGATCAACGGCTGCAATTTCGCCGTTCTGTGTTTGGACCGAACATCGGATCCTGATCATGGCCTATGTGGATAAGTGGCAATGATTGCGGGACCAATCCGATTCCGCCACTTGTCGCACCGAGAGTTTTTCTGGAGTTTTTATTTATTTTAAATA
>NW_021321300.1:0-389 GCF_001605985.2 Dendrobium catenatum | reverse complement strand
CGTACTCCACCACTAGCGAATGGTCATGTGGGGAGGAAACTTGCTCCACACAGAGGACCGGGCTCAAATTGAACGTATGTAGAGGAAACTTGCTCTACACAGAGGATCAGGCTCAAATTGATCATATGTAGAGGAAACTTGCTCTACACAGAGGATCAGATTTAAATGATCGTGCGTAGAGGAAACTTGCTCTACACAGAGGATCAGATTTAAAATTTGGAATTTGAGATTTAAAAAGTTTTGAATTTGAATTTATTTGATTTTTTTTTCTTGAATGTGTTTGAATTTGAAAGTCAATTTTGAATTTGATTTTGAAAAATGTTTGAATTTGAAATTTGATTTGATAAATTTAAATTTGAAGGTTTTTTGAATTTGGGTTTTGATTTGAT
>NW_021321299.1:0-236 GCF_001605985.2 Dendrobium catenatum | reverse complement strand
AATGCTGAAATTAAATCACACTTGGCCGTGCTCTGATTATTGGGGGCTAAGCAGCTGAAGCAGGTACCTAAAACAGTTATACATAATTTATTAATTTTTTAGCCCCTTTTAGCAGCATTATATGAGCACGGCCACCTGCAGGAAGACAACATTAGTATAAAAGAGCGTGCCTAACCTATGGTATTTTAACGTCACAACCACGGTGCAGAAAAGAAGACTAGAAAAAGTAGTACAGA
>NW_021321298.1:0-278 GCF_001605985.2 Dendrobium catenatum | reverse complement strand
CTTTATTTGTGGTGATTTTGGTTGGAGTTTTATCTTTGATTTTATAATTTTCAAATTCACCTCTCTCTTGGTTAGCTTGGGCCAGTTTTATAGGTCTTAACATCCCTAACGAACTTTCAAGTGGTATCAGAGCCGTATTCATAAAATAAGTTTTTAAAAACTTTTGAATTTCAATCAATGGCTAATTTTTCGAATCGTAATGTTGCGGAAGGATATTCAATCACCAGACCTCCTTTATTTCAAAATATGTCATTTGATTTTTGGAAAACTCACATGTC
>NW_021321297.1:0-432 GCF_001605985.2 Dendrobium catenatum | reverse complement strand
TGTGTAGAGATTTTATTTGGAATAAACCTGGAAATGTTCGAAGTGTGCATTATGTAGCTTGGGATGTCCTTTGCAAACCTTGGGAAGAAGGAGGAAGGGGGATTCACTCAACTGTATCTATGGTTGGGCCACTAAGGGCTAAATTTGCTTGGGAATTCATTAATGGTTCTGATTCATTGCTTTATAGAACATTAAGAGCAAATATGGGAATAATATTTGGAACGGTGATTGGAAAAGGAACTACTCTTCCACTTGGAGAATTTTGTTGAAAGGAGCTCAATCTCTCCGGCCTTGGATTAAATGGAAGATAGATACTGGTTCTTCTACTGATACTTTAAGAGATGTGTGGCTTCTTAATAGGAGTCTTTCAATGTAGCCTACATTTATTAATTTCATGGAGGAGGATTTTCCTTCTCTTGAGTATTTCATTAA
>NW_021321296.1:0-319 GCF_001605985.2 Dendrobium catenatum | reverse complement strand
TGTAAAGGAAACAACCCAATGCTACCTGTCAATGGGCATTTCCTTTAGAAATACTATGCTTAATGTAGCTCACCTTATCAATTAATAAAGTTTCCCTTTCTTGATGCGCCACTCGATTCTTTCCTTTTTAAGTTCTTTCACCTGTTAATGCTCTTTCGCCTTCTCCTTAGGGTCGGATCGTTCCCTCCCTTAAGATCGCACCTCGCTAGTGGTGGAGTACGCCCTCTGTGGCACCACCCTAGCATTTGACCCGGGGATTAGTGGTGGAGCACGCCCTTCGTTGCACCATCCTGATTCCCATTCGCTAGTGGTGGAGTAC
>NW_021321295.1:0-310 GCF_001605985.2 Dendrobium catenatum | reverse complement strand
ATGAGATTTGTAAATTTATTTTTTTATTTTTTTAATAATTAAATTATTGTAATATCAGTTTTTAGACTTTGTCCTCCTAAAAGTCCAAAAATAAATTATCCTTTTAAAATAGTTATAATATATATTAATACTATGTGAAGTACAATCACAATAACTATAGCACTATAACATTTTTATAAAACTTTTTTTTTGGGACATTTAGGCCATTTAAGACAAACTCACACACACAACGCATACATAGAGACTCGAATCTTAGACCTCTTAATTGGAAGCCTTAGCTCTCAACCAACAGGCCAAGGAGAGTATAAGA
>NW_021321294.1:0-249 GCF_001605985.2 Dendrobium catenatum | reverse complement strand
TTCCAAATGATGTTTATATGATCTTTTATTTAGATATAAAATGAACTCAACAGAAATAAGAGGTAAATTATGGAAATGTTATAATGATTATTGTTACACTCTACAGTACGGTATAGTGATACTGTGGGGTGTTACAAAAAGTGGTATCAGAGCAAAGACTTAAGATTCTGAGGATTTATGTAAGGAAGCATAAGAAAAGTGAATTATTTATAAGGATAAGATTGGAGGTGATGGAATTATTACAGAGCC
>NW_021321293.1:0-332 GCF_001605985.2 Dendrobium catenatum | reverse complement strand
CAAAAATAGACTTGACTTCAGTGGGAGGCTCAACAACCGGCTCAGATTGTTTCTGATCATCGCTAACAACTGGCAAGGTTGGTGCAGATCCCACAATCAACTCAACCACTGGAGGAACTTCCTTACTGGCATCCAAGCTAACAATCTGGTGTCCATCCATAGAAAGTTCAACAGTGCTGAATCCCATTCCAAAGATGATAGTGCTTCCTTGATCATTAACAATTGAGGACAACGCTTGATCAAAAGAGAAGATTAATTGGCCAGCCATTTGAATTTTCTGAAAGTTAAAGAGAGAATTGAAATTAGATTTCCTTTTAAACGGGATGAAAAAG
>NW_021321292.1:0-1145 GCF_001605985.2 Dendrobium catenatum | reverse complement strand
CGGTTCGACCGGTCGAACCGTGAACCTCTCTTTCTTCTGGTTCGATGTCCGGTCCGGTTTTCAAAACCTTGCGTATAACTGCTGAAAATTGACCTAAAATTGACCAAACTGACCATTCATCCTCATTTGTTCGTGTATCATTTTCCTCCAGACACTGCTCTGCTCGCGCTTGCGCTCGCCTCCGACTTCCTCCACAGGAATTGGGCTGCCGACACCGTAACTCCGGTTGATGATCACTCCCTCACTCCGGCCGCCGATCATGCCCACACACTGCTTCCGAAACCCGTCGATCACTCCGGCTAAGCCGAACGCCCCGAAGGATTGAATTTTTCTCTTACTAAACTTTTTAATATTATTTTGAAGATTAAAAGTTACTTGAAGAGTGGAGAATGAATGTGTCGATTCCTATTTTTAAGAATAAAGGTGTTAAAAAAGATTGCGTGAATTATAGAAGAATTATGTTATTGTGTCATACTTTAAAACTGTTGGAGAGAGTTATGGACTGTATGCACTTTTGAACTAGTGCCACAGCGTTATGCCAAATTTTGCTTTTTTAAATATGCAATATGTCCATTATTCCATTCATTTTGAGTGTCATGCAAGTCGATGTAGAGAGAGAAAGTTAATTTTGAGCTACTTCGGGTCATTTTTAATAGTCGGGCCAGTTGTAAAAGTTGTTTGGATCGAGGTTGGTCGCATTATGCTTATCTCAATTATTAAAAATTTGAAGTTTTTTTTGGATTTTTTAATTAAATTTCTATTTCCATTAACAAAAAAACTTAGATAACTTTGCAGTGGTAAAACTTTCACAACATAACTTTTATATATTATTGAGATCGAGATTTTGAACATTTTAAATATTTTCTAGAAATTTTATATCATATATTTTAGAATTTGTATGATTTTAATTGAATAAAAAATAATCTAGACTTTGAAAATAATGTAGTAGTACAATTAAAGTCTTAAAATAATATTTTACATAATTCTTGATAATTTGGTTATATTTTAAAAATGTATATTTTACTCAATAGGTATTCTATTTAGGTATATTGTTAAACAAGTTTTGAGAATGGAAATGGAAATGATCTTTTGAGTAATATAAATGTCCACTAATATTTTAAATTATAAAATTTGTTTCCACTTTT
>NW_021321291.1:0-309 GCF_001605985.2 Dendrobium catenatum | reverse complement strand
AAGGAGAGACACTTATTTTAGTGCAATACTTGGAGGGTGCCTACAAGGAGTGGACGTAGGTCAAGATTTGACTGAACCACTATAAATCTAGTGTGTTCTTTCTTATTATTTGCTTCCGCATTTAATTTCTGCATTTGATTTTCTTTATGGTGATTTTAGTTTGAGTTTTATCTTTGGTTTTAAAGTTATCAAATTCACCTCTCTCTTTGTTAGCCCTGGGTCAGTTCATAAGGGCTTAACATCCCTAACAAACTTTCAAGTACTATCAGAGCACTTTCAAGTGATATCAGAGCACTTTCTAGTGTCATC
>NW_021321290.1:0-326 GCF_001605985.2 Dendrobium catenatum | reverse complement strand
GAGGGGTTGAGAGGGGAAGAGGAAGAAATATGAAAACAACGACGGGGAGAGATAAGAAGGAAGAAAATAAAACAAAGATAAAATGAAAGCTAGAAAATAAGAACCGCGAGTCTCGGACTCTTCCGAAGACTGACGGGTGATCCGTTTCCCTTCTCCAAGGGACTTCAAATCACGAGCCCTGACCCATCCTGCGGCTGGTGACATCTTCGATTCATTCTCATAGGAATCTCACACTCGTTCTCTCCCAAGAAGAACACAAAAGTGGAAAACACAAAATTTTTCATATCAAATTAACCATCTCTTACAATAGCTTAAGACCCTTATTT
>NW_021321289.1:0-245 GCF_001605985.2 Dendrobium catenatum | reverse complement strand
TAGGTGCCCTCTAGGCAAGACACCCGCAAGCAAACCACAACAAGCCACCGGCCTAACTTAGGCTAAAGTTGGTAGTCCTAGCAAGCATCTAAGTGTGTGAAAGAGGTCATGTGGCTCGGATAGGTCCTAATAGGTTTATTGTTTTATTAGTGTATATTATTAGGATTGATTTATTACAGGTTTAAGGAATTTAGTTAAAGTTTAAATGAAGTGTATTTGAATTTATTAAGAATTATTCCAATTTT
>NW_021321288.1:0-272 GCF_001605985.2 Dendrobium catenatum | reverse complement strand
ATCTCAAAGTCATAGCCTAATAACTTGGATAACCAATGCTGATGCTCCTCAGTGACCATTCTTTGCTCCAACAAGTACTTCAGGCTTCTCTGATCGGTCCGGACGATGAAATGTCGTCCTAAAAGATAGGGTCGCCACTTCTGAATCGCCAAGACAATGGCCATCAGCTCCCTCTCATACACTGACTTCAGTCTAGCCCTGGTCGACAACACTTGACTGAAGTATGCTATAGGTCGGTGGTTCTGCATCAGTACTGCCCCGAGTCCATATCC
>NW_021321287.1:0-360 GCF_001605985.2 Dendrobium catenatum | reverse complement strand
GCGAGGGAGTTTTAACTGATAAGTTCCGAGGTAAAATTTGGAAGGCAGATGGGTTTGTAGATAAGACACTACCAAGAGATTTCGCCCTCATTGTGTGAGGACTTTAGGATCTGAGTTCTGGTTTCCTATAGGCACAACCCCTATAGTTAATTACCCCTCCCGATAACGAGAGAGAACTTTCGATTAAGGCTAGTCGTCAATTAGACACGTATAACATACGTAGTATCTGGCATATAGTAGTAGCAATGGGTTTGTAATTGAGAATTTGAAGGTTTGGATGTTCGAGAAGTTGGAAAGTTGGAAGATTTAATATTTAAAATTTTAAATTTTATCATCTTGCACTTAAAGCGGATGGTGTGG
>NW_021321286.1:0-728 GCF_001605985.2 Dendrobium catenatum | reverse complement strand
AATATAACTCATTCAAATAGCAACTATTCAAACAGTAACCATATGATATCCCCGCTTATATTACTTCTCCGTCACACATAATTTCTCTCCCTTTCTCTCACAAGATTTAAGTTCTCCCTCTTCAAGCTCTCTCAAGAAGACAGGCCATCTCTAAGAACTCTCTCAAAATTCTCCAAACACCTAAAGAAATTTTTAAAAGTCTATTAGGAGAACATAAATATAAGGCCTTAAAAAAACCTATGTTTTCAATATAGCTATCCTATTTGTTCAATACGGCCTGAAGATCATGCAGCAGAATTAGTTTAATTATCCCTTTAGTAATGTATAATAAATGCTACTCAACATAATCAGTTCAAAAATTTTGAATAGGTTTTTTAGTTTTATTTAAGACCATACAGTTTGATTAGTTAAATTGAATCATAGTTCATCTAAGATAATCTCCTAGATGATTGAAATTATCTCTTTTAGTCATCCTGAATGATATATATGTTTCATTATGATCTTTAACAATCAATTAACCCTGATTTGATTGAATAATTTTGAGAATTAATTTAGGTAATAATTTAAACATCATACCATTCAAACTGGTTCATAATGTATGATTAAAATAAATTTTGAAATTCAAATTTTTACCTAAATATGATTAGCAGCCAAGTTTGCAGATTATAACTAATTATCCTATATGATTTTCAATGTAAAGTATGATTAGTACAAAATTAAAATAATTT
>NW_021321285.1:0-290 GCF_001605985.2 Dendrobium catenatum | reverse complement strand
TATCACTTGCTTGAAACCTTTAGTTTTTTGTGTGTCTCTTATTTATTTTTGTGCTAGTTTTTTGTGTTATTTTTAGTTTGCCTTATTTTTATTTTTTGTTTTGTTTTTTATATGTTTTGTTTTTCACATTATTCTTTAAATTTGGCCTTCCATATGATGAATCTTTTCAAGCTTTTAAATATTGGAGTTTTGGAGACAGGGTTTAGCTTTTCTAAATTGGTTAAAGGGTGTAATATTGTTGATGTTTTCCCTCCTGACTTTTTGTTAGTGATATGATTTTTTTCTCTAAA
>NW_021321284.1:0-263 GCF_001605985.2 Dendrobium catenatum | reverse complement strand
TCCAATCACTCCCAACTAACCCTTGATCCTCCACCTATTTACGGGATATGTCATTCCCAAAATCTATAAATAGAGCTCCCTCTCCTCTTGAAGGGGGACCCCAGAGCCTAAGGAAAAAAAGAGAGAGATCAGATATCGCTCTTGCTTCCTAGCCTCCTCGACCACCGTCGGACTTTCGCCGAACCACCGCCGGACCACCACCTGACTCCCTGTGCTCCATCGGACCACCGCCTAACGCCGTCACTCCGCTGGACCACCACCTA
>NW_021321283.1:0-1758 GCF_001605985.2 Dendrobium catenatum | reverse complement strand
TTTTGGGCTCTCAAAAAAATTTGAATAAAAGGCATGCTAAGTGGGTTTCATTTTTGCAAGAGTATACTTTTCAAATCAAACATAAAACTGATGTTTTGAATAAGGTTGCTGATGCTTTAAGCAGGAGATCTCATTTGTTGGTAACTGTTTATCCAACTATTACTTCTTTTATTTTTCTTAAAGATATTTATGCAAATGATTCTGATTTTAAGAGTATTTGGAATTCTTGTATTGCTTCTGGAACTGATCCTTCTGCTCAATTTGTTATACATCAAAATTTTTTTTAAGGGATCTAGACTTTGCATAACTAAAAACTCTTTAAGAGAACAACTTGTGAAAGAACTTCATGGTGGGGGTTTGGGTGGACATTTTGGGCAAGGGAAAACTGTTGCTTTGGTAGAAGAAAAATATTTTGGCCTCATATGAGAAAACAAATTGCTAAGCTGGTGAAATAATGTAAAATATGTCAGAATTTTAAGGAAACTTTGCAAAATGCTGGTTTGTATACCCCTTTGCCTATTCCAAACAAACCTTTGGAGGATATTTTAATGGATTTTGTTTTGGGTTTGCCTGTTACTATTCGAAAATTTGATTATGTTTTTGTGGTGGTGGATCGCTTTAGCAAAATGGCACATTTTATTCCTTGCAAGAAAATTTCTGATGCTTCTTACATTGTTGATCTACTTTTTAAAGAAGTTCGTCTTCACAGTATTCCTCGTACTTTTACTTCTGCTCGGGATACTAGATTTTTGAGTCATTTTTGGAGAACACTTTGGGCAAAACTTGGAGCTACTCTTCAATTTAGTAATGCATATCATCCTCAAACTGATGGGCAGACTGAAGTTGTCAATCGAAGCTTAGGAAATTTATTAAGGTGTGTTGCTGGAGAAAAACCATCCCAATGGGATTTAATATTACCTCAAGCTAAGTTTGCTTATAATAATTCTGTTAATCGTTCCACTGGTAAAACTCCTTTTGAGATTATTTATGGACAACCTATTCCTCACATTTTAAATAGAAACTACTTGCCTTTATCTAACAAAATTAGTGCTGAAACTTTTGAAACTTTTGATCACATAAAGACCGTCCAACAGCAAGTCCTTGAAAAACTTCAAAAGGCTAATGTTAAGTACAAATCTGCTGCTGATAAACATCGAAGAGAGGTTATTTTTAAAGATGGTGACTTGGTTATGACTTACTTTCGTCGCCAACGATTTCCTGTTAGTACTTTTAGAAAGCTAAGTAGAAAGAAATTTGGGCCTTTTCGTGTGCTTCAAAAATTGGGCATAAATGCCTATCTGTTGGATCTACCTATTTTTGTTGGCACTTCTCTGTATTTAAGGTTTCTGACCTTTCTTTATATGAAGAAAATTCTGATGATTCTATGGAAATTGAAACTTTGCCACTCTCCACTTCTACGGCAAAAACTGAAGAACAGGTTGAACATATTATTGATGTCACAATTTATAAAACAAGGCAAGGTGAGCATAAGAGGTTCTTGGTAAAATGGAAAAATCATCCTCTAACCGACTGCACTTGGATGGATGCTAATGAACTAAAATGGCGTCATCCTGATCTTTTTCAGAAAGTTACTAAAGCTTTCTCATCCGGAGATGAGACTCTCCCACCATGGGGGAATTGATGCATTCATGATTTTTGTATTTTTGTTATCAAACATTGAACATTAGTTTTTCATTTAGTTTTATATTTTTTTAGCTATTCAATGATGGAAGGCATCCAATGATCATGGTAGGTTGT
>NW_021321282.1:0-232 GCF_001605985.2 Dendrobium catenatum | reverse complement strand
TTCTTACACCTTTTTAAAACCATTATGATGAAATATGAAATTTGCACTAGGTTTTATTTTCCATCTTTTGGGAAAGCTAGGATAATAACCAACCTTTTAGGTTATTTTAATATTTGGTATCCCCATCACCCCAATGGAACTAGAATGGAATTTAGTGGATCGCATATCCATTATGGTAGTTTTAAAGGCTTTGCTTTTGATTTCTAGATTGTATTAGGTTCTCTTATTTTAA
>NW_021321281.1:0-370 GCF_001605985.2 Dendrobium catenatum | reverse complement strand
TTTTAAGGTCATTCAAAATGGGAGTTGAACCCTCTCCTCAAGGTGAAAGAAATACCGTATAAGCTCAAGCTTATTTTTGAAAACAGAGATGACTCAAACAGTAAAGGTATTTGATTAAGAAATTAGATGTCCCACAGTACATACGTTGGGGCATATATATAGATGCCTACAGAACTTAATACAAGATACATGTTAATAATATAGGTTCATAAGCAGGTTACTTAAGTTGTTGTACATGTGTCTCTTATTATACCCCCGCAAGCTGATGGAGGGACACCGACACTGAGCTTGTCACGAAGAAGATGAATTTGGTTGTGTCTCTTATTATACCCCCGCAAGCTAATTGATCCTTGGTAGAAATATGTAGGAT
>NW_021321280.1:0-473 GCF_001605985.2 Dendrobium catenatum | reverse complement strand
AAAACTCTATCGCCGCGTATATTCTAGTCCACAACAATACCTTTAAGGCTTCTTTCAAGGCTTATTTGTCATAGAGTGCTTCTATAAGATGGTAAGTTTATGTATATTTGGTGAAAATTATTAAAGGTTTTTTTGTATATTCTTCATTCTACATTTCTAGTTTATATTATTTTATATGTTATGAATTGATTTTATAAATCTAACAAATAAATATAATGAAGCATTAATAAAACATGTATTGTAAAATGCAGCACATTTTGATCTATTAATTGAGAGTATAGGATGTCAACTAAGAGATCTTGTGTTCAACACTTGTATATGAGATATGTGTGTGAATTATCGTTTTATTCGCTTAAAAGTCGCAACAAAAAATGTATAGTAAAGAATCTAACATACGTTTCGTTTGGAATGACTTTCTTATTATTTATAAAGTTGTTATCAAGAAAGTAGCTTTTTAAAGTTGTTGTAGAAAA
>NW_021321279.1:0-490 GCF_001605985.2 Dendrobium catenatum | reverse complement strand
TAAATATCACTTGAGTAAAGAAATACAAAATAAGAACATATCTAAATTGCAATAATAATATTATTATTTATGTAGTCTAAATGAATAGACATGAAATAAAAAATTCTAATTATAACAAGTTATAAACAAATTTTAAATTTAGAAAGACTAGATTTTCAAATGAAATTAATCTTAAATTACAATTTAATTTAAGCATAATTAAGATTAAAAAGACTAATGAAATTCATAAAAACTAGCACATTTTAAAAACAAACCAAATTTAAATCAACAACAACAAATATTGATATTGATGAAAAAGATTACAAGATCATTTCATAATATCAATAAAAAAAGAAAAATACACTGAACTTTTAAAAATTTAACACAAACAAACACAACTAAAACAAACACTAGAGCAAACACTAATACAAACACAAATACAACAAACATAAAGAAAATCATCACTCATATCTTTATTCTTCTGGAGGAGGAGGAGGAATGCCACCAAATA
>NW_021321278.1:0-324 GCF_001605985.2 Dendrobium catenatum | reverse complement strand
AGGATAGTTCGTTTGTGTAACAACCTTTGGTCCAGCTATATTTGTTGGAAAAACTGGCTGAAGCTCCTCCATCTTAGCCTCCTTGCTTTGAGGGATTTCAAAATTTAAATTTTGAATTCCCGACTTATCTTCTAGCAAACAAGTATTATCCTCTTCAGCCGAAGCCCTAAAAGAGTTGTTTTCAAAACCAGAATTTTGAGAATCAAGCTGGGCTATTTTGAATTTCAAATTCTGATTAACCTCCACTTCATCTCCTTCCTTGAATCTAGCAGCTTCTCCGTTTAGTTAATTGAATCCAGCATCTTCAACTTGATCTACCATCTG
>NW_021321277.1:0-225 GCF_001605985.2 Dendrobium catenatum | reverse complement strand
AATTTGCTTTAAGAAACAATAAAAAAGCCGTTCCAGACAAAGCCTTAGCCAAGCATAAGCAAGGCAGTTGCCTCGAAAGCAATCATAGGTACAAGCTACCCCAAATAAACTATTAAGCTTTGTTTGGGGCAACCTTCTTATTATTTTGTATTTCAGACCGCAGCCAAAATTTATATTTGGTCACTACTTTTTTCATTATTTTCGAATAATTTTTATACTTGGAAG
>NW_021321276.1:0-305 GCF_001605985.2 Dendrobium catenatum | reverse complement strand
CAAAATCTCAAACTCGGGGTCATGGGTTGCAACAAGATTGAGGAAAGAGTTTATACTTGTGGAGCTTTGCGTGTATTTTCAATATTTGTGGCACATTTTCTGCACCTTTTTACTTGTGGGCTAATTTTGTTCCTCTTTTTTAAATTGCGAACCATTACGCATTCTTTTGATTTTTTGTATTTTGTATATTTTCAAATATATTATTGATCTTTCCAAAATCAATAATCTAAAATCTTAAATTTTTCTAAGTACAATAATATTTATATTGATAAAATAAATATAAAATAAGAAAATATCATAATTAC
>NW_021321275.1:0-816 GCF_001605985.2 Dendrobium catenatum | reverse complement strand
ATATATATATATATATATATATATAATTGAGTTAATTTGAGTTATATTTGGGCCTTATTATGCATTAAGTGCACTTTATTAGCTTTAATTAAGCTTAATTCATGTTATGTATATATGAGTTGTTTAAGGCAACCCTAATTATGCTACAAGGTAATCCATTTTGGCTTAAGTTTAGTAACATTTTCTTACCTTAAAGTAGTATAAGCCAAGCACAAAATTGGGATTAGGATGGTTTTGCACAATAGTCATTGATCTAGTGTAAGTATATAGGATGCATTGAGTTGACTTTCATGGATCTTATTTAGGCTTACTAATTAGCATTATACTAAGTTAATTATACCTAAACCAAGATTAAATCTCAATTGAACAAGATTTAGAACAATACATCATAAGTGATTTAGAGTGGATCAAATTAACTTCAGAAACACTTAGCAATGAATCCCACCTAAGGGCATTTCCAACCGAAACGAATGAAGCGAATGGCGGACGGCATACCATCATATACATTTCAATTGAAGATGACCTAAGTCCGAGTAGGTTCATGCTAACCACAAAAGACTTGTACATAGGAAGAGATTATCAATTGGGTTGGTTTAATATGATGGAGTAAAAGGAATTTAGGATACTATTAAAAGTGTATCTAAAGAAGTATAAGATAACACTCATATATGTATTTGATGTTTTATATTACAATTTATGCTCCCTTTAAAAAAAATTAATTTATTCAAGTATTTTGAGAGTTTTTTTTTACTACACCATTAAATAATATAATAGTTTGATCATTTTAGAGTTTAGCAATAATAAGGCAATATATAT
>NW_021321274.1:0-333 GCF_001605985.2 Dendrobium catenatum | reverse complement strand
AAAGGTTCGCAAATATGAAAAAGAGGCACAAAATTATTTTTTGAAAAAGATGCACAAAAATGTGCTCAAAATTTTAAAAAAGATGCGCAAAGCGCCACATGTGGTAATTTTCTTCTTTCCAAATTCTTTTAATCTCTTAATTCAAATTGATCTTATGTTCATTTATATTCTATTGAACTTTGAAATATAGAATTTTTATACATCTCTCTTGTAATGATTTTCTATATTTGAATGTCTAAATTGAATCATATCTTTGATAAATTCTTCTTACTTAAAATGTTATATCACTTCTTAACTTTTATGAATTTCTATGATTGACCTAATATTATTAGT
>NW_021321273.1:0-295 GCF_001605985.2 Dendrobium catenatum | reverse complement strand
CGAAGATACAATGGCTGCCAAAGACACTTACAAAGTGTATTGTCATCTCTTAAATAAAAGAGCTAAAAATGAGCTCATTAATGCAAGTTGCCAATATTATCGTCCAGGACGATAGGCGTATCGTCCTGGCCGATTAGTTCAAATATGAGGAAAATCGTCCTGAATATCGCCCTGAAATGAAGCTGGGTGATGTCTAATCAGCCCGGACGATCTGGCGATCGGCCCGGACAAAATCACCATCAATTGCTTTCCAAAATTGCTAGAGAAATTTTGGAAAAATTATCCTGGATCGTCC
>NW_021321272.1:0-266 GCF_001605985.2 Dendrobium catenatum | reverse complement strand
TTCGAATCATTTAATGATTTTAATCAAGGGGTTAAAAATTTGAATTTTAGATTAAGAATGTTCTCGAAAAAAATTTATATTTTATTAAAAAATTATACCTTAAGATGAATTGAATTCCTTTAAGTTTGATTGATTTAGAGTTTGTTTGAATTAATCATGAATTTTCAAAGTTTTGATCATTTATTGAAATTATCGAAATTGTCTAAATTAGAGGGGTTTTGATGTTTTGAATTCAATTGAGTTCCAAACTCCTTGTAATCAATTCC
>NW_021321271.1:0-275 GCF_001605985.2 Dendrobium catenatum | reverse complement strand
AGACATGACGATACCGGACGGGTTATCCACAACCGCCGGTACATAACCGGCGGTCATCCGACGGTATCCGGCGGTTAGGCGTCGGACTACCGGCGGTCACGACCGCCGTTACCAGCGACGGGTAAGACCGCCGGTAACGTGCCGACGGCTTACCGATGATTTATGGCGGTTTCACAAAAAATGCCGACGCCATAATACCGTTGGTCAGCCGTCGGTATCATGGCCGTCGGTAAGCCGTCGGTATTATGACCGGCGGTTAATCGGCCGGTACACCG
>NW_021321270.1:0-474 GCF_001605985.2 Dendrobium catenatum | reverse complement strand
ATTTCAAAGGCTTGGATTATTTTCTATTTTTATGAAATGATGATAGCATTTTGTGATAATATCATAAATATTAGTGAGAAAAAAATTTGAAAATTTATTAACTGAAAATACCACTGATGATTTTTGAAATCATACATTACTTTATTTTATAATTTATAGCGAGGCATTTATTTCACAAGTAAAGATGCAATTAATAAAACTGATTGATTTGGGCTTTTTAAGTAAAGAATAAGCCCAAAATAGTCCTCCGACTATTAGTAAGCTTCCAACTTATTGTTGAGTTTCGCTTCGTACAGTCCTAGTTTATTTCATCGATTATTGAAAATTGATCCAATTTAATATTTCCATTATAAAATCTGTAAAATTTAATGGAATATTCAATAGATCTCTCTTTTTTCATGACGTGGAGGGGGGTTTGGGCATTTTAGAAAAAAAAATTTAAACTTTGATTTTCATTAGCAAACTTATTTTGTA
>NW_021321269.1:0-296 GCF_001605985.2 Dendrobium catenatum | reverse complement strand
CTACCCGACGCCGGACTTCTACCGGTTATCGGACTTTGATGGATGTCTATACGAAGATGCATTTCTTTCCATTGATGGACTTCTACCTGATGCTGTTCTTTTGATCTTCGTCGTCAGACTACAGCCCTTCCGACTACGGTCCTCCTGACTTACGTCGCCCGCCGACTACAGTCTTCCCGACATCCTTCACCCGTTGAATACGGTCCTCTTGACTTATGTCGCCCGCCAACTACAGTCTTTCCGACCTCCGTCACCCGCAGACTACGGTCCTCCTGACTTACGTCGCCCGCCGACTA
>NW_021321268.1:0-304 GCF_001605985.2 Dendrobium catenatum | reverse complement strand
CAATCTTTTGATTTTGAGGCTTACGCCTTGAGGCTTATGCCTCGCTTCACGAATGAAAAACGCCTCAATACTCGAATACGCAATTTTAAACATTGGTTGTGGCGCCTTGGTTCACTAAAAAAAAAGAGAAGACTACTACAAAAGGAAGAGATTTACTTTGAGATATTAGAACATACTCTTACATTTCAAATCTAAGACAAACTTAGAAATAAAAACTCACAACTCTTTAAAATTTAAACGACTAGCAAACAGGACGGCATCCTAAAATTGCTTCACTTTGAGAAGAAGGATACAGATGGAGTGG
>NW_021321267.1:0-274 GCF_001605985.2 Dendrobium catenatum | reverse complement strand
AGATCTACCCAAATCTAGACTTTTAGTGGTTGCCAAAGTACCCTTTAGTCTTCCCAAATGTTAAGATTTATCTAGTCAAAATAGATAATCTTACACCAATACCTTTAAGGCCTAAGGAGTAGTTAAAATACTCTTAGCCTTAGCTCTTTTGAGTTTTATCTCGCCAAAATAAAGATAAATTCTAATTCTAGGTGGTTGCCAGAATACCTCTTAGAGCTTTTCAATAGGTGCCAAATACCTTTTGACATTTAGGAAACAACAAATGTTCCTAACC
>NW_021321266.1:0-281 GCF_001605985.2 Dendrobium catenatum | reverse complement strand
TTTCAGATTTTATCAAAAATCTGAAATTAAAATTTCATTTTTAAAATAGAAAGAGGTTTCCTAAATCAAACAATTAATTGGATTGTGATTTTGAATTTCAAATTCAATTTCAATTATTTTGATTGCTTAAATTAAGGAAACACTTTAGGAAGCATTAAATGATCAATAAAGCCCAAACGTTTCAGAATTTTGAAATCTGAATAGGAGGGAAATAGGGGTGGCGGCGGCAAGGAGGGAGGGCCGGTGGGCTGGAGTGGCCGGCGGCTGCTGGGTGGGGGTTG
>NW_021321265.1:0-594 GCF_001605985.2 Dendrobium catenatum | reverse complement strand
ATTTAATTTGGTTTGGTATGACATTTACTATTGATCATACCGTATGAATACCTATTCATAGTGTACGATTCATTTTGTCAATAGTCATACAACTTGACACCTCGGGATGAGATCAATGCCTCTATTCATCTCATACAAAGCTTGATCCTACGGTATGATCAAACACAACTTTTTGATGAATCATATGGCTGAAATAGTTCCGTACGATCATCCCATACAATCCCATGATTGCACGATAAGATCTATTCAAATTCTATTTAAGTAAAAAAAGTAATATTAAAATAATTAAGTATGCACATTAAAAATAGTAAAGGAAAGAAAATTGTTAAAAATTAAATAAAATATTATAAAAAATGAAAAAGATGAGAACATAAAAAAATTGGAATAAGTCATATCTTAAATTCAAATATATCTTTTTAATTAAATAAAAAAGGATAAAATTAGTAAACTAGTACATATAACATTACACTAATAAATTTCCTATTATACTATGAGGTACTAGTCCCTAGGCAACATTATTCATTTTATATTCAGAAGTTAATTTTATATTTATAAACATAGCTAATAGATTCAAAATAAGCAATCACATGGGTG
>NW_021321264.1:0-212 GCF_001605985.2 Dendrobium catenatum | reverse complement strand
TAGGTATAGCATTCACAATATATTTACTCAAATAAAATTCTAATTAAAAAAATGGGACACATTAATTTATATAAATGGAGCATACATAGTAATAGAGAAATGACATGCAGCCCTGCTCAAAGCCCCAAAAAAATGATGTGTTAGCACCAAGAGAGAGAGAGAGAGGCTTAATAATCCCATGTAACTGTGCATTGCATCTAGTGCCCTTATGC
>NW_021321263.1:0-222 GCF_001605985.2 Dendrobium catenatum | reverse complement strand
TGCACAGTCTATTGATAAACACAAGTAGATACTCTCAAATAGTCCTCAGATTTCAATGCACAAAAAAAGCAGTTTAAGCACTTAGCATTCAGTTGGGCTAACTCCCTATCCTCATTTCTCCATTCAATAAAATGTACAGAAGTTTTCAAACCATTAACAATTTTAAACGGTGCAACATACCCATCATTACTAACATCCACATGCGGTAATCTATAGATTGCA
>NW_021321262.1:0-2843 GCF_001605985.2 Dendrobium catenatum | reverse complement strand
CAGTCCTTTGCTCATTCAAGTTTGATTTGATTCATGTTCCCTTTAATTTGTTGAGTTTACAATTAGTTTTCAATTAATGTCAGTTCCAAGTCCCCCTGCGTTTTGTAGAGCTCAGTCCTTTCTCTTGTTCATTTTGCAAGTTCAATCCAAGTCGCACTTTTGGGGTCCATAATTTGTTCAAAGTTCAATGTCCACATACAAGTCCTTCGGCAGTTCAATCAAGTTCATGTCCAAAATGTTCCAAGTCCTTGGATTTTCCAATCCCAAATTTCGGCAGCCCTCTCCGGCGTTCCCGCCGTTTAGGGGAAAAACCAAGAGGGGCCGCCCTACCCCGCCACGCCACCAAAGGCGTGCACGGTTGGGTGTTTTGTAAGACACGCGACGGTTGTATTGTTTATTTTTCTTTCCCACCACGGCCAATAAAAGGCGTGCTTGGGGTTTTTAAAAAGCATTTTTTTTTTTTTTTTTTTTTGAAAGATAGTCCACTTTTTTGATATTTCCCCGCCCGTGGGTACTTATAGCGACCCCGCCTCGCCGTAAGGTGCGCATCCGGGGTCCCATCCCACCAGCGAGCCCAAAGGCCGTGCTTGGGGCGGTTTCCGGTTCGCCACGAACATTGAAACAGAGTTTTTGAAGTTTAGAAAATTCCATACCTCGCGGCGTTGTCGGGGTGACACATGGGATCGAGGGGTCACTCGCAGCTCCCTCTCATAGGCGTCGAGCAACAAATTCCGGGTTCCTCCTACCGCGCACCAAAAGGCGTGCTTTGGTGGTCTACCCGGTCCGACGCGAACATCGAGGAAGGAGACAGTGGGGGAATGGATCTGTTTTCTCTTTTTTTTTAATATCATTAATTATGATTAATGCTAATTAATATTATTTATGAAAAATTAATTATAATTAAATTTTATTTAATTATAACTAATATAATTAATTAATCATTTAATTATAATTAAAGTTTATTAATCATATTTGATTAATTAATGATTAATTCACAATTAATTTTTGTAATTAATTTATAATTAAAAAATATTTAGTAATAATTAACTTATTAATTATAATTAACTATAATAAATAATTATATTAAAAATAATTAAGTAAAATAAATCCTCTGTTTCTCCTTTTAGCCGCAAATCTCAAAAGGATTTAACGGGAATTTGGCCGCAAGAAGCACGTGAAAAGGTAGAACGTTACCTTCAACCGCAGCTAAGGCTCTTTTGCTTCGATCAAAAAAGTTCGTATGGTCCGATCCGACAAGGAGGGGAGATGTCGGTCGGGGGAGCTAGCGCGTCTGGATGGGGAGTTCGGCTTCAGCTGGAGAATTCGGGAGGGGCTCTGGAGTTCGGCAGAGGGAGGAGGTCGCAGGTGTCGGATTGGAGATCTGAAGGTATTCGGCTAGGAGAAGAGGTAAGGATGCTCTCTCTCTTCGGACTTGAATCAAGTCTGATCAAGAAAGATTGAACTTTAACAATCATGAGAATTTGAATCATATGCAAGAGAATCCAAACTCAAGAAAATACAATGAGCTTAAGTTTGAGTTCAAGTGGATGATGACAAGAGACTCAACCGAATAACAAAAGACCTACTACACATACAACACTCCATTTGCAAGCAATCATAATAAACTTATGAACGCTCATGGATGGCATTAAGCGACAACGAAGATCAATGGGCCCACATCATTTATAAAATTCCAAGCAATTCATAAACAAATGCAAGTTGGAATGTGGTCCTCTCACAATCAATGCAAGTTGATATAAAGTGATAACAAATTCACTAACATATCATATAGTGGCATAACAAAAGGTATATGGTTATGCAATGGGTCATTTGTGAGCGATAATCAAGATATGCAATGAACACAATGGTGTTCATATTGTTAACTTCAACTTACAAGTTGGTGAACACATAACCTGCAAGCTAAAGACAACACATCTGTGGCACATGTGAAGTCCTACGAGTTGTCGTAGGAGATCGGCCATACAAACAACATCTAGCCTACGAGTAAAAGGAAAAGTTTGTAATGACTATCAGGAAAATACAATGAATACCACTCATCATTAGTCAAATATATTAGCCTTCTACAAGCAAGGATGTAAGATCTGCAACACATACGATCTTTCCACAAAGACAAATGTACGTGCCACATGCCGACCACTAATGGGTAGATGCAGAAAGACTTCAGTAAATGCAGTATCCTGAAGTTAATTCCAGTATGTGAAGGAAAATATCTATCTACCTACATACAGCATTGGCGGATGTACTACATGAGCCAGATACTACAACAAAGTGCATAAAGAATACGACAGATGCAAGCTCCCACGAGCTTCTACTGGCGCTCCGCTACGAATGTTATATAAAATCTACGAACAAATGCCAAACAAACTATGATGAATGCAAGCATCAATGATCCAAGACAGGAGATTAGTTAGTGCACTATGATCCGCCTGCTGAAAGCAACAAATAGTGCACGACAGTCTACCTGTACGAAGCAGCGAACAACTCTAATTAAAAGCTGCTATGCCACGCCACCGGATCTGCAACCTCCGTACAAGCAGACAGAAGGCGTCTACAAATACTTTCAAAATACCCCCGCACGTGCACTGTAATTTGTATACACATAGGTACACTAAAAGGGGTAAAAGCAATTATAAAACCCGCATAGTCCCCGGCGAGCGTGTTATAGAAATACACGTGACGTCTAGGGATGTTGCGCGGGTTATTCAAGTTCGAACCCGATCCTCCTAAGTAGATAAAAGGAGTGGACATGGTTCAACTATAAAATGCCCCCAAACACCCGCATGGGCCCCGGCGAGCGTGCTATTGGTACACACGTGACGTCT
>NW_021321261.1:0-529 GCF_001605985.2 Dendrobium catenatum | reverse complement strand
TATTCTAAGGTTCAAATATAATTTCAATATAGATCTCTATTGAAAGCCTAATTTTTCTAGAGCCATAGTTTGCAACAGGGATTTCCACTAGTGCCCTAAAAATGACAAAAAAAATTGTGCAAGTAAAATACTATAATATCAATGTTATGGCTAAGATGATTTGTTATTTGGATTTATATTGACTCTAGAAAAAAAAATATTTGGCAGAGTCAACATACATCTATATATTAGTTCTTGGCATTGCGGAGCTACATACTACAACATTGCAGTGCTGCATGCAAAATCTTGATTATTGTAGAACAAAAAATAGTTACAGTTGCGCTCTCTAACGCAGCACTGCAGAGCTACAACTTATATTTTAAATTTTTAAATTAATTCATTTTAAAATTTTGAATTATTATGCTAGATAAGACTAACTTCACTATAAGAGAAACATGCATTATTGGTGGAATTTTAGATGGAAAGGAAATTCTAGGGAAATTTCTAATGGATTTTTTGTTGGAAAATTTTAGTTAAAAATTATGATGGA
>NW_021321260.1:0-230 GCF_001605985.2 Dendrobium catenatum | reverse complement strand
AACGATCTGTACTCAGCCTCAGTAGAAGAACGAGCAATAGTTTTTTGCTTTTTGACCTGCCAAGAAATGAGATTGTGACCAAGATAGGCACAATAGCCAGTGGTTGATTTGCGGTCTAGGGGATCGCCAGCCCAATCAGAATCCGAAAAGGCTGAAAGAGATAATTCAGTAGGTTGAATAAGAAGACCAAAAGCTAATGTGCCTTTAAGATATCGAAGAAGCCGCTTGAG
>NW_021321259.1:0-217 GCF_001605985.2 Dendrobium catenatum | reverse complement strand
CATATTTTTTGAGGATGTCTTTAATATATTTAGTTTGGCTAAGAAATGTTCCTTCCTCAAGTTAATTAATGCTAAAATCTAGAAAGTAATTTAAATCTCCCATTAGACTCATTTCAAATTCACTACTCATTATTTTAGAAAAATCATCATAAAGATTTTTATTTGAAGATCCAAAGATGAGATCATCCACATAAATTTAAACAATGAGTATTTCCTT
>NW_021321258.1:0-207 GCF_001605985.2 Dendrobium catenatum | reverse complement strand
CTCTCTCTCTCTTTCTCTCTCTTGCGCGCGAGCAAGTTCTCTTGCTCGCTCGCTCAAACACACATACATTTGTTCTTTAATGTGGTCTGAGCTACCTCAAAATGCTTTGACGACCCTTAAAAATTTGAGATTAGCTAGAAAGGTTTGAAAATTTTAAAGTAGGGTGAACTAGTTAGTCTCACTTAGGATCTTAAGGCCTACAACCAA
>NW_021321257.1:0-899 GCF_001605985.2 Dendrobium catenatum | reverse complement strand
TACTTTCTGTGAAAACAAATTAGTAACCTAAGCTCTACACATGCAACCTTTCCCAGCACTTGTAAGAACAGATTGAATTAACTAACTTCAATCATTTCCCTATTTGCTCTCTGGATCAAACATGTTAGTTATTTTGTAGTTGTTATCAGGATGAAGATGATGAAATTGAAGGTGAAGAAGGTGGGCTGAGTAAATCTGGGAAGGAATTGAAGAAGTTACTTGGCAAAGCTGCCGGGCTTAATGAATCTGATGCTGAAGAAGAAGACGATGATGATGATGTGAGCTCTCATATTCATTGAAAATTTTAAAATTTTCCATATGCTGCACGCATTTATACGTGCTAGAGGAAACCAATCTATGGTACCCTTCACATGTAGAACTGCATGTTGGATGTTATGAATAATCCAGATGTGTGTTGATTTTCAAATTTAACTCCGGCAGATGGATGATGAGACTACAATTTCTCCGGTGCTTGCCCCAAAACAAAAGGATGCACCAAAAGATGAACCTGCTGACAACAGTCCTGCAAAACCAGCATCTGGATCTGCTCGAGGGACACCATCTAGCTCCAAATCATCTAAGTCAAAGAAAAAGACGGGGAATGATGATGGGAAGCCTGGTGCAAGTACACCGGCAAAGAAGGTAATCTTTTGTCAAGTTACTTTGTTGCTTCATAGCTTCATATCAAATATATTCTCAATGGTCCTAATATAAAAATTTGAACTTTTTTCTTAGGAAACTAAAACATCATCTATCAAGGAGGAGTCGCCCTCTACCATTCAAGTTGGTGCATCTTCAAGAGGTTTATCTTCTGCAGCTGCAAGAGCAACACCAACACCTAGTGGCCCTGTTACAGAGGATGAAATTAGGTCTGTTCTATTAGCGATGGCTCCAGTCAC
>NW_021321256.1:0-1252 GCF_001605985.2 Dendrobium catenatum | reverse complement strand
CGGCCAATTACTGAGCCTACTTTTTCTGATTCATTGTTTTTTCTTTTATTGTTTTTTTCTTTTTTTGATTTCAGACTCTTGTAACATCTTTGAATTTTTTTTAATTAAAAGTTCTGTTTCAAAAAAAATTTTTTAAAAAAAAAAAAAAAAAAAAATCTCTATCGCCGCGTATTTTCTAGCCCGCAACAAGTGGTATTACTTATCATAAACTATGAGATCAGGGTTTCAATTCTAACCAAGATTTTCTAAAATTTAAGAGTTAAATATGCAAATAATTGAAAATATTTCATAAATTTTTTTGCTTTTAAATAATAACAGAACAAACATGTAATGAATTACCAATAAATGAAATATTTGCAAAATAAAATTATTATTATAAAGCAACATTGAATAGGATGAAAAAAATCTAAGTCTGAGAAAAATTAAGAGTCTATTTGGGACGTTTGTAGAAAGTTGGTTGCCAAGTTGTTGAGGGAAAAACAACTTTGTTATTCTAGTTGTTACAAAATAGCTTTCAAAGGCATAAATTTCTGAAAAGTCGTGAGAAGTCATTAATCAAAAGAAATTGTGAGTCAAAAAAGCAAAAAAAAAAAAAAAAAACTGTTTCAAACTGACCCTAGTTTCATTTGGGATGACTTTTTTATTGCTTTATAAAGCTATTTTTTCGATATAAAATTTATCTTGAAAGCAGAAAAAAACAATAGTCTAAAGTTGTTCTAAACGGGACAGATTTTTTAGCATTTTCTAAATTATTTTTTTAGTAAGAAAATTTTAAACTAAAAATTTATTTTAGAAATCTGTAAGAAAACTATCTCAAACAAAACTTAAATCTCTGCTCTTAACGTGAAGAACATCCTTTAAATGATATTAAGCAGATTTTTTTATTTTTTTATTTTTATGTTTGCTGGCAAAGCTCACACCCTGCATTTAAACTATGATTAAGAGCAGAATCCCACTAGCAATGACAACAGAGTAAACTAATTTTATATTAAAAAAAAATTGAAAGAGGCTAATAATCCTAACTATTTGTCTATCGCAGAGAACCATTTTCCTTTCTGCAGTCGGCTTGCTGTCAGTAACTAAATGGAATCATAAAGCTTCCACCTTTTAAGCCACTAATGATATTGGCTTCACATTAACTGCCACCTACGCCTAATTACAAGCCGACCAGCAACACTTAAGGCCAATTCTTATGTCAATAGCATTTTTTTTATATGTCGAATTATTTTAATTTTAAATCAAATAAAATCAA
>NW_021321255.1:0-749 GCF_001605985.2 Dendrobium catenatum | reverse complement strand
CATTTAAAAAGGTTTGAAACCGATGGATTTTTATAGTAAGTTTTAAAACAAAATTTTCAACCACGAAAAAATAAATGACAGAAATTAAAAGCAACTGAAATAAAAAAAGACACAAAGGTTTATAGTTGCTCGGTCAAACACGACCTACATCCACTCCCTGAAGTCTCCTACTTTAGGTATTGCACTATTACCACTAGTGTCTCTCATTTTACCCCCATAGAAAGGTAGAGAAGACTTCACAAAATCTCTCTTCCACCACTTTCTAGTGAGGCAGAGAATCATCATCCTTTTAAACCCTCTAAGTGTCGGTAGAGAACCTTTCATTGTTCACCCTCTCCAAGTATAGGCAAAGAACATTCCGCTGTTCACACTCTCCAAGGGTAGGCAGAGAACCTTTAGCTGTTCACACTCTCCAAGTGTAGGCAGAGAACCTTTAGCTGTTCACACTCTCCAAGGGTAGGCAGAGAACCTTTAGCTGTTCACACTCTCCAAGTGTAGGAAGAGAACCTTTCGCTGTTCACACTCCTTGAGTGTCGGCAGAGAACCGGATCCTTTTGAACAAACTTCACATAAGAAATCTAGAAAGATAAGAGAAAGAGTGAAGAAACATAAATCATACATAGAGATCCTTACCCTTGAGTAGGGGTGTAAACGAGTCGAATCGAGTCGAGTTTTGGTCCTTATCGAGCTCGGCTCGTTAGATAGATAGCGAGCTCGAACTCGAGCTCGAGGTCGAGTCGAGCTCGACA
>NW_021321254.1:0-447 GCF_001605985.2 Dendrobium catenatum | reverse complement strand
AGGTATGTAAACCAACCTATGATGAATTATTTGAGATTTGTGAGAAAATACATACATCATAGAAAAAACTAAAGAAAACTTATGCAAGCCTAAAATTAGAACTTTTGAATTTACAAAAAGAGCATGAAGTCTTTCTCAAAGATCATGCAACGATTGATTCAAATCACATGGCTCTTCTAGATGAATTTGATGATTTAAACAAAAAGTATTTGGAATTAATTGATGAAAATAATGCATTAAAAGTTTCACACCTCACTTAAATCTGATCTTAAGAAATCTAAAGAGAATGAGAAAAAGTTAAGGATTGATAATGATACATTAAAAAGAACTAACTTGAGGATTCAAAATGATTTTGACACATGTAAGAAAAATCGGATGACACTTACTTTTGATCCTAAGCCAGAACCTAGCAAGAGGCATTATAACTCAAATCATTTAAGAAATCCT
>NW_021321253.1:0-260 GCF_001605985.2 Dendrobium catenatum | reverse complement strand
TGCAAGTAAGAAGACTAGAAAAATAGGTAGTTCTACTACGCAATCAATTAAATAAATCAATCAAATTAATTATTCAAATTGAAAGTTCATAGGCAAGAGCCCTTTATTATTACATCACAGAATTTTACAGAAAATTAAAGTGGCCAGGCACCACTGACTACAACCCGGATTTCTAATCCTAAATCAAATGACTTTGAAATTTGGGATTCTTCGTCTTCTCACAAACATCTTGATTCGTCGGTTCCGGATATCCAAATAAA
>NW_021321252.1:0-354 GCF_001605985.2 Dendrobium catenatum | reverse complement strand
TCGTACGTGCCGCACCGGGGTCCCATCCCACCACGCACAACAAAGGCGTGCATAGGACAGTTCTCCGGTTTGCCACGAACATTGAAGTAGGGTTTTGAGTTTAGAAGAATTCATACCTTCGCGGGGTCGTCGTGGATGACACATGGATCGAGGGGTCACTCGCCTACCTCGTCGTAGGTGTCGCACCGGGTTCCCTCCTACCACGGCCAACAAAGGCGTGCTTAGGTGGTTTGCCGGTCCGACACGAATGTCGAAGTAATAGAGTTGAGGGGAGCATTTTTTCTTTTATCGTTTTTTTCTTCTTTTTTTTTTGGCTTGCTTTTGCCTTTTTTTTTGTGCAAGCTTTTCTCTTTT
>NW_021321251.1:0-1748 GCF_001605985.2 Dendrobium catenatum | reverse complement strand
AAACATGTCATTGCATAAATTCTTTCTAACTTGGAACTAACTCCCAAGTTCTCCCACCTCGTTTGTTGGAGCATAACACCAACACACATTCCCCCATGGATGATACTTGGAGTCTCCAAAGGCTCTAACTAATATCATTACATGGCTCTAATTCTTAGAAGTAAATTCTGAGTCCCCTCTTCATTTGCTAACAACACAAAGCTAGCAAATCCCTTAATGTATGGTAATTTGAAGTTTCCCCTAAACTTCTACTTACCATTGCATGGTGTTATTGAACTTCGAACCAAACTCCAAGTTCTTTCTCTCAATTGTTTGAAACTAAGTCCAACAATTGAACATCCCCGCTTAGGCTTAGGATTTAAAACCTAGCCTTTCCTCTCCATTCACTTAACCCAAGTTTAAGTGAATGATCGCCCTTCTTTGAATATCAAATATTCAAAGGTTTTCTATGAATTTTGTGACTTTCTAAGTTACATCTTTTTCCTTCAATCTCAAAGTTGTGAGAAGCTTTTCAAATAATCTATTTGTTGGAGCACAAACCAATGAATAATCCTTTGGATCTAGGATTCAAATCCTAGTTTTCTTCATTTGCTTAGCCATTAATTAAGCAAATGAATGCTTCTCCTTGAACACTCAATGTCCAAAGAATCTCCTCAACATGTAAATCCAAAATTTGCTTGTTGTTTCTCTTCTCTACAACCCAAGAAGTTGTAGGAAAACCCTTACATTCTCCTAAAATCTAAAACTAAGAGGATGTTACACATCTCTTTGAACACCAAATGCTCAAAGAATGTTCTTGGACTTGCAACCCATAATTTGCATCTCCCTCCCTCTTTCCTACAAGTCAAGATTGTAGGAGAGTATTTAAATCATTTTCATGCTCTCAAACTCAAATTGGAAGGATGAAACCCCTTCTTTGAATGCCAAATGTTCAAGGAATATCTTCTACTTTGCAACTTCCAAGTTGCATTTCTCCCTTTCTTCTCTACAAACCAAATTTGTAGAGAAATTTCCCTTTCTTTCTACAACTTAAGAGTTGTATGAAAATCTCATTCATTCAACCTATGTTGGGTAAATTAGACACATGAAAGTCTCTTATTTGCTGAATCAAAACCAACAAGTAATTCAACCCAAAATCTTTTGTTTGTTGAACCAAATTCAATAAATAATTCCATATCAAGCTAAGGAGATTTCTTCCAACACTTAGCCCAAAAGCTATGTGTTGGATTCTCTTTCTTTCCTTTCTTTAGCCTCAAAGCTAAAAGAATTAATTCTTCTCCTAGCTCCAAAAGTTAGGAAAAGAATTCCTCCAACATTAAGCTCAAAAAGCCATATGTTGGACGTTTTTTCCTTAGACCCAAACTCTAGGAGGACCCTTAGTGTGACATACCACACAGACCTCACACACTTAGATGCACAACCCCTTAGGCATGCTAGGATTAGGATTTTTCTTCGTGTGCGCATGTGATTGATGTTGTGGAGTGATTGACTTTTGGATTGTCTACGTTGTGGGCACTTGCCCTTAAGTGGTTAGTGTAGAAAAATATAAATGTTTTTCTGTGCAGGTGGTCATATCTAAAAGGGGGGGCGCTCGTAAGTAATAATAAACTGCTTGCATGACAGGTACTGCTTAAAACCCCCCAAAGATGTGGCCAATAGGGTAGAAGCATGGGCCTAGCACTTAGCGCTCTAAGTGTTAGGCCAATTTTGGGATGATTATATGCTTATTATATAAACTGCCTCCTAAC
>NW_021321250.1:0-200 GCF_001605985.2 Dendrobium catenatum | reverse complement strand
TAGGCCTGATATTGCATATGCGGTAAACCGTGCCAGCCAAGCAATGCATAATCCCACTGAACATCAGTTTTCTGCGCTGAAACGAATTCTCCGATACATTCGTGGAACGATTCGTCATGGTCTACCGTTATCAGGTAACTCTCTAACTCTCACTTCTTATTCTGATTCTGATTGGGCTGGTGATCAACAGGATCGCAAAT
>NW_021321249.1:0-224 GCF_001605985.2 Dendrobium catenatum | reverse complement strand
CTGGAAGGAGGTCTAAATTGTGTCTGAGCTTTTCGTCATTGGTGTTAAAGTCAAAAGTTTGAACTCTATGACTTGGGACTCCAATGTCGAAGGGAATGACAGCCTCCGTGCCAAAGCAGAGGTTATATGGCGTTTCTCCTGTTGGAGTCCTTACCGTGGTACGATAGGCCCAAAGGACATTTGGGATCTCTTCAGCCCATTGCCCCCCAGCCTTATCCAGCCGT
>NW_021321248.1:0-232 GCF_001605985.2 Dendrobium catenatum | reverse complement strand
TCGAAGCATAAGCAATTACCCTTCCATGCTGCATCAAAACATATCCTAGTCCTTTCAGTGAAGCATCACTGAACATCTGAAAACCTTTCGTACCTGACGGAAGTGCCAACACTGGAGCTGAAGTCAGACAATCCTTCAATCTCTAAAAAACTAGCTTCACACTCCGGTGTCCAAACAAAAGGTACTGACTTCTGTGTCAGTCTCGTCAGAGGCATCGAAATCTGTGAAAATC
>NW_021321247.1:0-912 GCF_001605985.2 Dendrobium catenatum | reverse complement strand
AAGTATTTCCTATCATTTTGTTTTGTTTTTTTATTTATATTTTAAGAGGTGGACGCCTCTAAAACTGAGGCATTCGCCTCATTCCCTGCTCTCATTGCGTAGGCTTTGAGGCTTAAAAAAAAGAAATTGCGCTGAGGAGAGCCTCTTATTCTGCAATTTTAAACCATGATTTAATTATACATAATTTTATATTGTACTTATTTAAATTGTCGATTGTAATTGTTAGCTATGCAAACAAATAAGATTATTTCCTTAATCTGCATATCCGACAGAGAAGCTCACAGCCAGAGTTCAAAATAAAGCAAGAGGCATACGGGTTCGTGGTATAGTAGTCGGAGGAAGATTGGCGGATCTGGGGGTTTGGACCGGAGGAGAAGACGGGTTGGGGTGTCGGAAACGGGTCAATCGACGAAAGCTCGTTCGAGTGGGCTGGAGGCCGATTACACTGGTTGTGCGAACAGAAGAACAGACAGTTATTCCTAGAGGCGAAGGCTACAAGTGATATTTGTGGTGTGTTTGGCCGAATCGACAGGTTGGAAGCATGTGAAATGAGAGCAGATGTTCGGCATCAATTTCACGTGAATCGGACGAGGTTCGATCTTCGCAAGAGGCGAAGGCAACATTCGCGCTTGGACATGCGTGAGTCGGGCAGCTTCGGACGGTAGCTGGACTCACGAACATAAGGTGGGCTCATGACTAGGAAGCGGTCTTGCAAACGAAGATGGGGCTCGCGACTAGAAGCAGGTTCGGGTGGAGGACACATAGGACTAAACGGCAAGGATTGGAGCAGGATTTGAGGAAATTAATGAAACATAACGTAAGTGTGAGGAGGATCAACGAGCGTGAGTACCCTTCTTTAGTTTTTTGTCTCTTTTATTGACCGACTTGCCGAAGATTGTTATCATGATGAAA
>NW_021321246.1:0-224 GCF_001605985.2 Dendrobium catenatum | reverse complement strand
ACTTTTATTAGCCATCGGCAAGGTATTTCTAATCCCTTCCGTAAAAGGCAATGGGTTTTTAAAACCCATCCTGAGTTGCTTATGAGTCGGTTTAATCTTGCTATTGGGCTCCTTCACTCTACTCAAATCCACCTGCTTGGGGAAATTCATCTTCTGTATGTTATAGAAATTACCATTATTTCTAGTTTGTGGACGAGCATTCCTCCGTCTGCGAGGAGGGATCT
>NW_021321245.1:0-390 GCF_001605985.2 Dendrobium catenatum | reverse complement strand
GCATCGTACGTCGTCATTATTGAATCTACCGTAGTGTTGGACTGACTGATTTGTAAGAGTATTGACTGATATGATTCCTTTCTATTGATGTGATTGATGTTATAGATGGATATGATAAGTAAGATGACTAGATAACCGTATTGATGTTATTGATAGTAATTGATAGAGACTGTAGAGAATTGATTGAGGCATTGATTTTGAGCTTTACGGATTTCTCTATTGATTCGACAGATGATATAGATTTATATTGATTGAATAGATGATATAGATTCAATGGATTGACTAGACGATACGATGGATTGAACTGATAATATTGATTGATAGACACTGCTACGTTGATTGGATATTGACTAGAAGCACTTACTGATTTGATTGCTGGGAAATATTGAT
>NW_021321244.1:0-622 GCF_001605985.2 Dendrobium catenatum | reverse complement strand
ACATATAACATTGATAATGATTTATATTAAATTTATATGTTTATATGTGAACTAATTTATGCTAAATATGAATCAAATTTAAAGATCGAACATTTTAAATTTAAAATTGCATAAGATATCATTTATGTATGAATTTAATTTATTTTTTCATTAGAAATTTATATTATTATTACATTATCATTATTTCATTTAGATTTTATTTAAATAATTTTAATATTAATTATACCATCTAGTTTAACCTCAGTCTAACCATAAAATCATGAACCTCCCCTTCTTTCGGTTCTATGTCCGATTTTGTTTTTGCAACCTTGAAGATCAATGCTAGTGATAGGATGCGGCTAGTAAATGCAGCCTAGAGGAGCGAATTGAGGGTTGCATAATGGCATTAAAAGAGAAATGATGTGTTGCTCGGGAATTCGATGGCAAAAACCACCATGAAAAAAGGGTTTTGAAAAAGTGATTTGGTTACACTTTAGGAAGGATGCAAAAGCGAGCTATTATGAAAGAGTCGGAAAATGTTTGTTACCTATATCGTCATTTTGACAAGTCATGGGCCCTTTGTTCCCATCTTCAGATTAAAGCCAAAATGCAATGCTCAAAGGTGGATTCTCTCTTTGTGTTA
>NW_021321243.1:0-306 GCF_001605985.2 Dendrobium catenatum | reverse complement strand
GGGGGGCTGGGGAGGAGGAGGCTCCCGCTCCCGCTCCTGTTCCTGATCCTGTTCCTCTATAACAGCACTCACCGGTTGATCAGTTAATAGAGAGGTTTGATTGATGGGAGACCCGCTTTGACGCCTATATTGTTGCACAGGAGCAGCAACACTCTGAGGACATTGACCGCTACGAGCAGCACCACACTGAGGATTTAGCCCGATTTGACAGATACCTTACTCACCAGTAGCAGCAGCATGACAAGGACATCGCCTGGTTCAATGCTCATTTTACCATGCTTTCTAGCTAGATTCAGCAGCCACCTC
>NW_021321242.1:0-336 GCF_001605985.2 Dendrobium catenatum | reverse complement strand
ATTATAATTAAATATTTATTTTATATATATATATATATATAAGATCCCTGTGCACGGCGGATTGACGGGATTTGGCCGGAGTAGCGCGCGAAAGGGATGGCATTACCTTCACAGCGACGAGCTCCCGTCGCTTGCTCCAATCAGACAGGAAGGGAAGGTCGTCGAAGGGGCAAAGTCGTGCAGCCACAAGGAGCCGAAGAAACGACGAGCTCCGGTCGTACTCCCGATTCAAATGCCGTAACTTCCGATCGGGTGGAAGGGAAAGTCGTCGAATGAGCTACGTCAGACATTCACGGAGGGAGAAGCGGTGGAAGGGAGTTACCCTCACAGCAGCGA
>NW_021321241.1:0-306 GCF_001605985.2 Dendrobium catenatum | reverse complement strand
ATATATGATAACATTAGTTAAATTAACATAAATAACAACCCATTCAACACTAACACACTAAACAAAGAAATTTGACATCATTTGATTCAAAACCATGCTACTCATGAGATATCAAGATAGAATACATAAGCATAATCACCAGCATGTAGACATTTTCACAAAAATATAAGTTGAAGATCATTTCTATACACTTCGATATGTTAAACCATAAATTCAATTATATTATTTATAATAATTATTTGGTAATAATAATTAAAAATATAATCTCCTAAGAGTTTTCAAGAGTTGAGAAAAAAATTATTTTTA
>NW_021321240.1:0-434 GCF_001605985.2 Dendrobium catenatum | reverse complement strand
TTGCTTACTGTAAAACGAGGATAATTTTGTATTGGTAAAACTTTCATCGTATACATTTTAATATGTGATAGATCTCATCAATATGAGCATTTTGACTGGAATATATTGAATTAAATTGAAAGATATAATTTTTTTGAAGTAAATGCATAATAAATAAATTTAATAATTTTTCCTATATTTTATGAATGCATTTTATACATGATAGTGACAAAAAAAGATAGCATTTGTATGTTAGCAAGGAAGGCTAATTGTTAACATTTTAATGAATATGGGTTGACTCTTAAAATATAATATTCTACGCAGGAGGGTGGGCCGACAAGCTTTCCTTGAAATAAAAGGTTAGTGGTGTAGTCCTAGTTGTAGCGTGTAACTGATGGACTGAATTACGCCGACGGAAAGAGGGTGATGCCTCTTAAATGATTATTGAAAGTTAC
>NW_021321239.1:0-1165 GCF_001605985.2 Dendrobium catenatum | reverse complement strand
GACCGGCATAACAAAATCATGTCAAATTTTGTAATTTTTTGCCTCCTTTGATGTATGAAGAACTCTGCTTAAGAATATAGGTGGTCATGCTTGTTTTAAGCCTAATTTGAGTTCATGATCCTTGATTTTGCATGGATAAAACTAAGGCTGCAAACAAAAGAGCTAGTGCTTATTCATATTTGAGCTTATTTATATTATAAGCTTGATTTGAGCTTTTATGTTTGTGTTCAAGTTTGGTTTATTTAAAATGCTAGATGTTTATATTAGATTCATTTCATACTTATCAAGCTTTAAATAAACGAGTCTTTTTGAGCTACTAATAAGCTTTACTTTCAAGATACTTATTAACTTAACAAATGAACTTCCTCAATTTACACTTCTGGCAACACAAGATCAACCTTGCCTTTGAGCAATCCCAAGCTACTAACATTACCGTTATGCTAGACGCCTTCGCCATCACAAACATGAAGCTGCTGTTTGCCGAAAGTCAGCATGTAACAAGTATTCTCACTTCTGAGTCTAGTGCAGCTTGCCAAAAATCGAGCCTGTTCAATGAACACTGAACAAATAATTTTGCAAACTTGAACAAAAATACTACTTCTTGTTCAAATAGAACAAAATTTCATTCTAAGAAAGATCTACAACAAAAAAAATGAACATAAGAAATAATGTAATTATAATAAAACAAAAATTATAATATATAAAATATAAATAGTTGTAGATTAAATTATATGCAAAATACCTAATTAATAGATATTAATGATTTAATTTTAATCAATAGATACTATATCAATGTTTAATTACTTTTTAATTTATTAATTAATGATTATTACATTATTAAATTATAATAAATATAAAATATATATGTTAAATTGTTCATCATTTTAATAATGAAACTTAATCGGCCTCATATCAAACATTAATCGAGTTTTTTTAATAACTTTGTTCACCATCTCTGTATTGAACAAGAGTTGATCATTTTATCGAGCATGTTCATGAGCTTTAAACAATATTGTTCATGAAAATAAATGAGTCAAACAGAGTTATTCAAGCTTGTTTATTTAACCATAGTTTATTTAAAAAGATGTTCAAGCTTGTTTGATTACTTAATCAGAACGATCACAAACGAGCTATGATTGAGTCGAGCAACGAGGGGCTTGTCGCA
>NW_021321238.1:0-288 GCF_001605985.2 Dendrobium catenatum | reverse complement strand
GAGCACGCCTCTCTGTGGATTTTCTTAAAAAAAAAAAAACTGTTTGACGCACTAAAAATGTTTTTTGGCTTTAATTCTACAAACATACAAAAAAATTGCAAATTTAATGATTTCATTTTCATAGACACAATCAGTGAAAATAAAATAATTGCTTTCTAAAATTTGTTTTACATCTTTAAACAATGAAATAGTCCTAAGTGGAAAACTGCTGTTGAAAAATAATTTTATTTGTAACGGTTTTTTTATTGTTTTTTAAAATATTTTTTTTAAAAAAAAAAAATTTGTTTA
>NW_021321237.1:0-227 GCF_001605985.2 Dendrobium catenatum | reverse complement strand
ATGATCCAATCTCAAACTGACTGGGTGCACTGAAAGGAACTGAACTATTTGCTACCACAACTGACTTGAGTTTTTGATCTTGACTAGATTTCTCAATCCTAGTAAACACAGAGGGCCTAGGGTCTACAGGAGCAGTTTGAGACCCGCAACCCAAAGTGAATTCTAGGATAGGTTTCTGATTAGCAACTGCACTGGGTGGAACAATAGTGAACTCAGGTCCACTAACA
>NW_021321236.1:0-916 GCF_001605985.2 Dendrobium catenatum | reverse complement strand
AAGAATTTTTTTTGTCTCGATTTTTGAACCCTTGTTTGCTCTCTTACCTCGGCATGCGTGTCGAGTCAGTGGTGTGCCTATACACGCTTTTCTTAGCGTGGTATGAGGGGCAACCGGCGCGACACCCACGACAAGTTAGGCGAGCGATCCTCGGTTCCAAATCTCTTCTTTGGAGTTCGTAGCGCACCAGAAAACCGCCTATGCACGCTTTTCTTAGCGTGGTGGGATGGGAACCCGGTGCGACACGTACGACGAAGGAGGGATACCCATAAGTACCCGCTCGCGGGGAAATAACTGCTTTTCTTGCAAAATATTTAAAAAAATATATAACTTTTTTTACAAAATACCCATGCACGCTTTTCTTAACGTGGTGGGGGATCAAAAATAAATACACGGCCGCGGTGTCCTCGAAAGAGGGCATCTACCATGCACGCTTTTCTTAGCGTGGTGGGAAAGGCCCAGTTTCTCGTAGTTTGCCCCTAAACAGGGGAGACGCCGGGAGGGTGCCGAAATTTCGGGTGAACATGATGCTTTATTTGGACTTAAGTGAACTCAAACTCAAATCATTATTTGAACAATTTGAACATTAATTTACATTTGCAAGGACTACAGGGGACTAGAATGATGGGAAGAGGCTCATCTTAAGCCTGAATTGAACTTGAACTTGCTTGGACTTGAACTTGTGGACCAAATGAAAAAGACTAATTTTGAATTTAATAAAAATAAAATTGAAATGAAGACTTAATTGGAGCTAAATTTGGACATTAATTGAGCTTGCATACTAAATTGGTGGACTTTTTGAACATAAGAGGACTTCCAAAATTGACTACAAAAGGGCTCAAATTCAAATAAATGAGCAAAATTTGGACAATCATAAATGATTTTTTTTATTGAACTTGATTGAACACATTTTTAC
>NW_021321235.1:0-1418 GCF_001605985.2 Dendrobium catenatum | reverse complement strand
CTCTTTTAATCTCCTAATTCAAATTGATCTTATGTTTATTTATAATTAACATTAAAATTTGAAATATAAAATTTTTAATTCATCCTTATTGCAATGATTTTCTTTATCTTAATGTCTAAATTGACTCTTGTCTTTCAAAAATTCTTTTCATTATCTATGTCATATCACTTCTTAAATTATATAAAATTCTATGATTTCTCTAATGTTTTAATTTTATTTGCATACCTTATTTCAATCACTTTCAAGATTAAATTATCAAATGAATTTCATACTTCTACCTACATTTCAAAACTTATTTTCTTCTTCACTTTTTGCTATTGTAAAAAAGGGGGAGAAATTGTATGTTTGTTTTGTTATTTTTGTTTGATTTAGTTGTGTGTTTTGTATGTTTCTTATTTTGTATAAAATTTTTGAAAAATAAAATTTTTTAATAAACTTTTGCCTCCTTATTTTTTCATGTATTCATCAATTCAGGGGGAGTTTAGGAGATACTTAGAATTTGAAATCCTACAAACAATAATTGTTTTGCCATCATCAAATTGGGGGAGATTGTTAAGATAGTTGCTATTTGCATGTTTTACATTCTTGCAACTTGTATTATTTTGATGATTTCAAATATTATTTTTTTTATGTATATCTCCTAACACTTTTTGGAAGATTTATTTTTGCTCTAGTGTGTACTAACATTTCATGAAAATAAATATGAAGACTTCAAATCAAATTTAGCAAATATTCATTTGTAAATTTTAAGTTTTGAATTGAGAGGGAGTGATTGTAATTGAGTGAAAAATCACAACACACACACTTGGGGGAACAATTTTTTTGAACTGATCATATGGGACGATCATGTCAATTAAGCCCTCGGAAGTGCAATGGATCGAACAGGCAGGAAGAAATTTTTTATAAGTCCTAATCGTCCAGGACGAATTTAACATTCGCCCCGAGATGAACATCTCGGGATTCTTACTTTGCACTGTTCGTCCAGACGAAATGCATGGTTCGTTTCTGGATGAAACTCTCTGTATAAAATCATATAGAACAAAATTAACCTTCGTCTCTAGACAAAACTCTCTATATAAAATCTTCGAGGATGAAACTTATTCGTTCCAGGATGAACCGAGCCGACTTACCTCAGTTGGTTATGTCCTGCAGGGATTTGGGAACCGACCTATGCAATAACCGTTTCGTACCGGACGAACCTAGTTTGTATGGGATGATTAGCGTGTACGAACATAATTCGTACCAATATACATCAGGATCATTTCTGACACTTTAAGTAAAATCGTCCTAGACGATCCACAATCGTACGGGACGATCCATTTCGTGATAACTTGAAAATTCTGTAGTTTTGGACGGTTTTTCTTGTCTCTCCTATATAAGGTCCAATTTTTACTGCCACCAAATCTTTTTGCTCGTTG
>NW_021321234.1:0-327 GCF_001605985.2 Dendrobium catenatum | reverse complement strand
GTCGAAGCGTGCGACTAAATCATTATTAGGGTATGCGGCATGGCGTCGTGGTCGAGCTGGAGCTGTGGCTGGGGCATCTTCTACTTCTTCTTCATCAAAGACTGGGTCTTCAGTCTCGTGTCCCCGATGAAAGAAAATACGGAAGGAAGCATCCGTATAAAAAATAGGAAGAATGTCGGGTTCACCAGGGTAGGACAATTGATATTTATTGTGGAGGATATATCCTATTAGGTGACAAAGAGCCAGATTCTGTTTCCGTCGAGTGGTAGGTAGACGAACAAAAGTCATGCGGCAAATATAGTTGCTAATTAAATCGACCTCATCAAA
>NW_021321233.1:0-456 GCF_001605985.2 Dendrobium catenatum | reverse complement strand
AATACCTGGAGAAATAAAAGATTAATAAATATTATTTATTATCATCAAAATCATAAACTCGAAAGCCCAAGTTGCAACACCGACGACGTCAATGATGGCTCCACAACTGTTCAGTGCCTGACACGACGGTGCTATACCATACTTAAAATATTTACACATTTCATATATTTTCCTGCACAAATATAATTTAAATAAAATGGTTTGACTAGAAAGATAACGTATAAAGCATAACATTATTTACACTCATAAATCCTCCCCAGCTTAAACTCTTTCCTGTCCTCAAGCAAATACATTTTTTTGTTATTCTAATTACGTGATTAACAAAAAATGATAACATAAAATTACTAAAATATAGGATAATACATCATTGTCTATAATTAGAAAAAATTAACAAGGCTATACTTCTAGTTTGAAAAATACTAATAGTTCAACTAATCAATCATTCTAGTTACTACC
>NW_021321232.1:0-477 GCF_001605985.2 Dendrobium catenatum | reverse complement strand
TGACCAGCCGATGGGGAGGTGCAGAAATCAGTTGGACGTGCAGAAATCAGTTGGACAGCAGTCTACCAATTTTCAGAACTTCTGGACAGCCATCCCGTTAGGAAGATTTCAGGATGGGAAGGGGGTTTGGAGGATTGGCAACCCAAGGTGAGGCCTTGGGAAATTTCAGCCTGTAGCAAGTTAAAATCCAAGCTCTTCCCAAAGAGAAGCAATGGAACCTTTAGGAAATTCCAGTGGTGTAGCCAGCGGGATGTAGAGGGAAAAATAGGGAATTAGAGAAGAGAACTCTAGCACCGGTTCAAGCCTGGTATACACGTGAGAGGGAGGGAGGGGTGGGTTTGTTTATTAATTCCCAAGTCAGGCTTTTAGGAAAGAATTTAATAATGGGCCCTCTATAAAATTCGGCTGTTATGACTTGGAAATATTTCTACAGGCAAGAAAGGCTTACTTTTAGGAAAGATTGAAGAGGAATTGATT
>NW_021321231.1:0-3255 GCF_001605985.2 Dendrobium catenatum | reverse complement strand
GAGAGAGATTTTATCAATATTATCATCAATTTAATATGGTATATTATAACATTAAATTAAGAATAAATAAATATGATTAGTAAGTCTAAGATAACTATCAACTATAAGAAATATTTATAAAAAGGATTATCAATTAATAGGTCATGTTAGTTTGTTATGATATATTTATTTAAGTATCAATGCATTTCTATCAATAAAACTTTAAGTTAATATATATATATATAATATATATATATATAATAATATATATATATATATATATTAATATATATATATATCAATCAATTCAATTATCAAGAATAAAGAGCAAGATTGAACATCCAACTTTAAAGTGATGTTTTTATCCTTCCATCTATTATCTATCATATCTATTCATGTTTCAACCTTATCTTATAATTTATTGATTTCTATTAATCATTTATTTTTACATGTGACTTTCGATAATCATTTAGGACCCGTCACCCTCTACCCGTCGGTGTAATTTAGTCAATCGGTTACAGACCATCACTGGGATTATATCACCAACTTTTATTTAAAGGAAAGCTCATTAGTCAATCCTCCTACACATGATATTATATTTTAAGAGCAAACACATATTAATTATAGTGTTAGCAGTCATCATTCATAGCTTACATACAAATGCTATATTTTTCTATATAATATAAGTCAATATTATGTATGAAATACAATAATTTATAAAATACAAGAAAATCTAAAAAAAATATCTACTATGTATTTACTTTAGAAAATTATAGTTTCAAATTTACTTGATAAAATTCAATGATTATATCTATCATATATAATAAGTTGCATGGTGGATGTTTACTAAAAAATTAAGATATCACAATTTTTATAAGTTTTGATCAAATTAAAATTTATAAAATACAAAATACACAAAATCATTGAAATTAAAGATAGTGTAATGGTTGGTTAGCTTGAGATGAACAAATTCCTTAACTGGATGTAAGTATGTTAATTTTTGATCCGACTCGATAACTCAACCCAAACCCGATCAGGAAAATACGTAGCTTTAACACAACCATCTGCCAAAAGTAGCACTATGTTAAGCTAACAAGGGAGCTATTCCAGCAAATAGGGTAAACAACTAAAAAAATACAAATACAACGAAAAAGAAAACAACTTGTTATGATTTTTTCTTGATTTCATCCATTAACATAGTGAACAAAATGGATCAATACAAGAATTTGGCCTCTTACTGATAATTCAAATGGAATTAAATTTGCCTTTTGACAATATAACATAATGAAATCATAAAACATCATGGCGGAAAAATTAAATCTTTCTTTCAAAAGTGATTGAAATAACATTTGATTCCTTGTACAAGGATTTCATCATCATCTTCTTGAACTACAAATAATTTCACTCTTGATAGTTTTCTTACATTAAAAATTTCTTATTTCAGCTAAATAGTTATTTTAGTCAATGGTGACATACTCGTCACTTTAAAAGCACTAGAAGAATCTGGCAAAGTGCCCAAATTCACCACTGGTTAACATTTTAGTAGGTAGTATAGGACTGTCAATATTTGACACGACACGACAACCCGACCCGGACCCGACCTGAAAATTTCGGGTTCGGGTCAACCCGAACCCGAACCGGGTCGGGTTCGGGTTGATCCGAAAACCCGGAATGACCCGCTGCCCGCCCTGACCGGAGCTGACCGAAGCAGTGCCCCGCGCGCAGAGCCCGACGACCGCGTCTGACCGCGCATCGCGTCACGTCGCGTTCTGCCTGGCGCATCACGCGTCGCTCGCGCATCGCTTCCCTGCGCGGTAACTGCGTCCGCTGCTCGCCCGCCGCTGGACCCGCCCCGCCCGTGGGGAACCGCTGCCGCCGGCCTGCCGGACGCACAGCTAACGGTTCTGCGCCGCGCGGGAACCGGTCAAACGCGGCCGCGCGCCGGCGAACTGCTGCCGCTGCGAGCCCGGACGTGAGCAACACTCGATTTCTGGGTCTTGTCGGCAGTTGACGCCGCCCCCGAAGCGGGTCGGGTTCGGTGTAACGATTTCGGACCCGTTTGCCTATCCGGGTGGTTAGGTCGACCCCGATTTGAACCGGGTAGTTCGGTTCGACCGAACCCGACCTCGGTCTGACCCGAAAATTGACTTCCCGTAAGCGGTAGTATGAGCTTAATAGAGTATGATGACCTTGCATAGTCAAAAAAACTTTTTACTTTTATTAATGAACATCTCGGGAGTACTCATATGACAAGTTCAGAACTACCTCACCACAAACTACTTGTACATGAAGCTACAAAATCATGAATCCCTAGGTTACTAAAACATCATTGAGGGAAGCTTCTAATTTATTGTCTAAATTTTGCAAGAGAGACAAGCACCTGGATTTTGCTGGAGCAGAAGTGTCATACCCCAAAATCTAAAGTAGAAGAATTTCATTTATATTCTTTTACTGTTTTTTTTTTTCATTAACAATTAAAACGCATTCATTTATAACCAAATCAATTTGACATTCAGAGTTGATTAATTACATTAAAGAAAATAAACAAATAATAAAAAAAATAAATTCATTACTACTATAAATATTTATATTATGTTGCAAAAATCAAAATTCACAAGCATATATATAGTAGTCAACATAGGATACAAAAGAGCTTAAGTAAAAAAAACTAAACATATAACTAAACTAGCATTTTTGTCTCACCTTATACTACAAGTTATTTACCTTTACTTAAAATCATATAAAAACTATACAAAAAGCTTATATAACTCAGAAAGTAATCAAAACTTACCACTGCCTTTAATGTAAGCTAAACTATTCAATATGCTTACTCTAGTTTGAATTAATATCAATAATCAATTATTATGTGTAATAGAAAATATCTAAAATTAAGTATAAAACAAATATGATCAGTGAAGTCTTGTTAATCTCATTTTTGTATAAGGTCATAGGGACGCATCTATATCTCTACCTAATTGACCATATGGTTAACAAGGCTCTAGGTGTCAACCATTAAGATTTCAATTTAGGACTCAATCTACTTAAGCTTCAATATTTGTTGACCTTATTTTTGTATGAGGTCATAAGGACCAATCCAGATCTCTATCAAATTGATGTAATGGTTAACAAGGTACCAAATGTCAACCATCTAGATTCCAATTTAAGACTCAATTTATTTGGACCTCAAATATTAATTATTTTTTATTAAGTAATAATTAAAATACCATATATATATATACACGTCATCACAAAATTAGCTTGATCGGGCACGAATCT
>NW_021321230.1:0-238 GCF_001605985.2 Dendrobium catenatum | reverse complement strand
AGATTCTTTTTTAATTATTTATGATTTTTCAAAGTTAGGGTATTTTTGATTTTTTTTTTTTGAAATTGCTTAATTAGAGGGAATTTTTAGATTTTGAATAAAATCATTCTCAAACTCCTTAAAATTACTCCCAAAGGTTAGAAATAATCAAAGGAGATGTTTCCAAGTGTCTCAAAATTTTTTTTTAGGATTTTTAAATATTTTAAATAAATTAAGTTAATTAATTATTAATTTTTCT
>NW_021321229.1:0-365 GCF_001605985.2 Dendrobium catenatum | reverse complement strand
CAAGGAGGCCGCACGGAATCAAGGCGCCAAAGCTACGGGAAAAGCCCCCTAGCTCGGAAAACCAACAGCCACCGTGGGAACCAAGGAGACAATGCACGGAAATCAGCCACCCGTGGAAGCCAAGGAGCCAAGGCATGGGAAAACAAAACAAATCTTGGGATTCCGCTTTTGGAATCCCAAGACACAACTTTTATTTAAGATAAAATAATAAATAAAAAAGCTACATAAATACGATAATAAATGAACTAAAATCTAGCTAATAATGAGCTAACTCTTAGTTCAATAAATGAACTAAAAATCAGCTCATAAATAACCTAAATTCCAGCTCAAATTTTATTGAGCTTATAAACTCGAGGGAGGCCAAA
>NW_021321228.1:0-230 GCF_001605985.2 Dendrobium catenatum | reverse complement strand
AAGTTACATGGTGAAGGTTTAGTAGGTGTAAAGCTATCCTCATATTTATTCTATGATATTATAAATTCAATCAGGAAAACTCTAAAATTTTTATATTTTTGAAAGCTAAGATAAACATAATGTAACCTATCTTGATATACACAATTTAGTGAATTGACTTGACATAAGAAAATGAAATAGAGGAACACAAAATGAACTTTCTTTTTCTAAAACCTCTCTCTCTCTCTCTC
>NW_021321227.1:0-244 GCF_001605985.2 Dendrobium catenatum | reverse complement strand
GTTTCATATTTTATGTGAATAATAAAAAAATTTAAATGTTAATATATAAAATATAATTTTAAATATTTTGTATGTGCCCTCCGTGGGGAACTTTTATTTGGTTTGATGACCGGACGTAGAGCTACATTCGACGAGCGCTGAGAACGCGTCACGTAGCAGGCACAAAATCGCAGACCCGACCCGACGAATAGTGGGTATGTTGCACGTGCTTTTTTTAAATCCATGACAAACCGGTATTGCTATG
>NW_021321226.1:0-244 GCF_001605985.2 Dendrobium catenatum | reverse complement strand
TTCTTTAAATTTTGAATTATGTTATCAAAGAGTTTTATAAAATTTAATAATTATATTGTCAAATAAACTTTCATGATTTAATTTGGTACATTTTAGGATTTATTAAATTCGGATTTACGGGATACACTAAATCTTATTCTAATTAAATCCTATGAAACAAGCATGACAAAGTAAACGGTGCCTCCACAATATATTCACCAAGGGCTAAATGAGCTTGATTGAACCAAAACAATTTGTTACTTGA
>NW_021321225.1:0-274 GCF_001605985.2 Dendrobium catenatum | reverse complement strand
AATGTTCAAACTCAAATGCATCCGATTGATCGAGCCCAGTTATGTCTCCTACATATCCTTCATTCTCTAAATCACCTTCACTAACAAATAAGAAATATAAAATAAGATATTATTTTTGCTTTCAATTAAATAATATATTCAAATTTCATTGTCAACTTACAATGTCCTGGCTGATCAAATGACATATTTTGTTCTTCAACAATTGGTATTGCATCCTCTTTGTATATCTCATTTTCCAAATCCTGTAAGTCAAGTTCTGGAGTTGTTTCATCTT
>NW_021321224.1:0-6571 GCF_001605985.2 Dendrobium catenatum | reverse complement strand
ATTCATATAGTTATTGTAGTGTTCAAACTTCATTTTCCCAAAAAAAAAAAAATGTTCAAACTTCATACTCAACTTTTAAAAATAGTAGATTCCAAAATCTTTTAAAAAATGGGTAATATCAATCTGTCTCGTTTATGTTATATATCTTACGATCATATCATTATTGTTCTTTTTATTGAAAACAGATATGAAAAAGAATTTCAAAAGAAAAGTTGAAGGAGATAATCAGAAATTTTTTGTTGGAAAATTAATATACAAAATAAACAAAGCCGTGCAGAAATAAATTTCACTGATAACCTTGCCGATCATGGCTTGAAAAAAAAAAAGGATTATCATCTCATCGAGAGGAATAGTGTTCAGAGACATTATTAGTTGAAAGGACCGTGTCTACGGCGTGATCATGAATTCATGCGCACACAACTTAAAGATAAACTTCGTAGATTTAATCTTGCACGATTTGATGATCACAAAGTTTTGTTAGAATATAGTATATCCAAGGATGTATCTTATTATTTGTTTTATTATCTGTATTGACATCACATTGGAGGGCAGACTAGCAATGACAATTTTGACACAAAGAGTTTTAGAAATTGGAAAAAATGATATATTTCATATTCATGTTAAAAATATGAATAGTGCACACAATATTGCAAGACAAATGCGAAGATTTAATGAATCAAGATAGGGGCATCAGATTTGTATTTGAAAAACCTTTTGCTCAAATTCGCAAATCATTCACAATTAAATGCAAGTGTTGATTATGTACGTTTTGTTTTACAACAGAGATTAACATTTCGTGAGCATGATAAATCAGAGGATTCCGCAATGCAGGATTTGAGGGAGGTTTATGATTTTCATAGTGGCTTGAGTGAAGCCGTGGTCGAAAATGGTTCTCCTAGCTGTAGGTGTGAGACTCCGCATAATTCCTCCCCTCCTACCCCGATTCCAACTTCAAGATCATGCCCACCACTTGTTTGTGGAAATGCCCCAACATCCCAGAAAGCTTTTCAGCTTCATCAACAGCCCTCTTGTGATCATCCCTGGGCTGCTAGGGGCACCCCCTCTTCTCCATTTGCGTGGAACAAGGTCCAATTGTTTCCGTTAGGCAAATTGAGTGAAGAGATCTTCCTTGCTAAGGATGGGGTCTCTATGGAACCAGTTGTGGCAGCCGTCCAAGAGAACATTGCTAGGCTTGAGAATGCTCTAGTTGCAAAGATCATCGGTAGAAGAGTCTCTTTTCCCTATCTCCTTAGTGAGCTTAAGCGTAGATAGTATCAATTCGGAGAGTTCCAAATTATCACAACAACTCCAAATTCCTTCATTTGCATTTTTCAAAGTATCAAGGCAAGAGATGTTGTGCTTATGAGCGGACCTTGGATTATCGCTGGCAACATCATTGGTATGTATAAATGGACTTCCAATTCATCTCCTAACTCCCTTCATGGGCTGTATTCACCATTTTGGATTAGATTACCCCAACTCCCTCTCTTGTACTAGGATGTTCAGAATATTACTCACCTCGCCAATATGTTAGGGGATCTTCTTTGGATAGATTCACATACTAATTCTTGGGGAATATATTGTTATGCCAGAATATGTGTGAGGATTGACCTCTCAAAAAAATACTATCGGGGGTATAGATTAATGGCTTTCATGGTCAGTTCTTCCAAACAGTAGAATATGAGAGTCTATCAAACTTTTGTTTCTCTTGTGGATTCATTGGACACACTAGTAGCAATTGCTCCACCAAGTCTGCCACCCAGAAGGTCCCGTTGCACACCAACTATTCGGCTTCTCCCGTGCCTCCCAAGTCGGCTGAAGGCCCTTTCTCCTCTCACCATGTCATGACCCAACCCGATCGGGATGAATCCCATCAAGTTGAGTCGCGACGGATGTACCCCAGGATCTAATTTTGGAATTGCTTTCAGAACTTTCTTCCGATATACATTGAAATAAAACTGAATCACATAGCACTATTAAATTCGAATACAGAAAACTCATCCACTAAATTTCTTTCCATTCACCAAAATAATCATATACATTATATTGCATTGCTACAGATAGAAAGTACATAACTAGTCACGACTGTACAAAAATTAAAAGTACAAAAATACCTATAACTTCATATCAGATCCTAAACAGCTAGTCCAAAACTTCCTTCCCTTTCCTAGAATCTGTGAGCTAACAGCTCAGTAAGACTACACTAGTTGATCTGAATTCCCAGATACTCTCAAAATACAGAACAAAAAATTTAAAAATAGTTTATTCAAATAGCCGTACATAAATCAAATACTCATACAAAATTTAAAATAATCAGACAGCGTTCAAAAATTCATACATAATAGAAATCAAACAGAATGTAGAGATTCGTACAGGATAGATAAGATAACAGAGACAGAAGAATTGAATCAAATTCATGCCACAGAATTATTCAAATCAGAATTCAAATAAAAGTTCAAATCACATATCCCTGACCCAGACAGAATTTCAACGGATTCTAGCCCCTTTGCCTCCCTTCCCTGAAGCAGATAGAATCTCAAAGGATTCTGGCCCCTTATTTCTCCCTTTGTGCTTACAGCACCAGAACATATCAGATATACATAATTATCAGATATAATTTCAAAGCTTTTATTATACTGAAGCAAAATTTTTTGACATCCCGATAATTTTCTATTCGATAAAAATCCCACAGACTTCAGAATGCCCAGAGAAAAAGTTCCAGAAAATACTCAAAATGTGAAAAATCATTTACCAGTGCAAAAATATACTCGTTTTTTGCTAACGGAAATAAAACTTTAATCAGAATATTCGTCAAAATTCAAATTTCCGAAAATTGAGATAAGCATAATGTGTCTTACCTGGAATCGATCTACTTTCTTAAATGTGACGACGGACAAAAATGAACCGAAGTCGCCCAAAACGCAGCTTTTCTTCCTCTTTCCATCTCTTTCTCTCTCCAGCCCTTTCTCTCTCCTCAAAATGATCAAATAGTTCTTAATATATAAAAATATATATTTTGAGATCGCAAGGACGAACATTTACGATCGTACCGAGACGATCGAACCTGCACTGCGTTCAAACCACATTTGTACGGACGATATTTTACGTTCGTACTGGTATGATCGCCTCTGTACACTGATCGTACAGACGATATTTGATTTACGTATGTACTAACGCCTATGGACGCAAATCATACAGATGATAATTGATTTTCGTACCGATACTATCGGCTCTGAATTGCACTTCTTTAGTTCGTACAGAAGATTCCTGCACTTGTTCAGTTCGTATAAAAGAACATGCACCAAAAATCTTGAAATTCGAGGGTTCTCACAATCTATCCACCTTAAGGAAAATGTTGTCCTCGAAATTTCCCAAGCAAATTGAGTCAGAATAGACTTGGATACCACTGCCTCATCTCAGATTCTTTCTCCCAGGTAGCCTCTCTGGCAGTTCTGAATTTCCACTGTACTTTAATCATAGGGATCTATTTACTTCTTAACTTTTTTACATCAAATGCCAAAATCTTTTCATGCTCTTCTATGTACTATAGATTTCCCTGAACCTCAACATCGTCAGCATACATTCTCTTTCCAGAATCAGATATCCACTTTCTCATAGATGATACGTGAAACACATTGTGTACATCAGACATCTAATAAGACAATAATAACATGTAAGCAGAATTATCAATTCTTTCAATGATTTCAAAAGGTTCGGCATACCTCGGACTGAGCTTGCTTACTCTTCCAAACCTGCTAACACCTTTCATTGGACTGACTTTGACATATTCAAAGTCACCAACCTGAAATTCAACCAATTTGTGCTTCTGATTGTAATACTTATGTTGTCTATCTTGTGCAGATTTTAATCTTTCTTTAATCATATTGATCTTCGTCACAGTATCTTTCACAAAAGTTGAACTCATCACTTGTCTATCTCCCACTTCTGTCAAAGTCAAAGGAGTTCTAAACTTTTTTGTCATACAAGCTTCATAAGGTGCCATACCAATGCTTGACTGATAACTATTATTATATGAAAACTCTATCAATGGGATATGATCTTTTCAACTACCTCCAAAATCCAAAACACATAATCTCAGAAGAACTTCTAGTACTTGAATAATTCTTTCAAACCGTCCATCAGTCTGCGGATGAAAAGCCGTACTGAAATGCAACTTCGTACCTAATACTTGCTGAATACCTCTCCATAGTCTGGAGGTAAACATGTCATCCCGATCAGACACAATTACTTTCGATACACCATGTAATCTGACATCTCTTTAACATAAATCTGTGCTAACTTTTTCACCGAATCTGTCTGTCTAATCAGAAGAAAATGAGCAAATTTCGTTAATCGATCGACAACAACCCAAATGACATTATGTCCTTGCTTCGATCTAGGGAAACCCATAGCAAAATCAATTGTTACCTATTCCTATTTCCACTCAGGAATGGGCAATGACTGCAAAAGATCTCCCGATCGCTATGCTCTGCCTTTACTAATTGACAGGCTTCACATTTAAAAACAAACTCTGCTATGTCCTTTTTTAATCCAGACCACCAAAATAAACTTTTCATATCTCCATACTTTTTACTACTTTCTGGATGAATAGTATAGCCTGAATAATGAGCTTTGTGCAGAATTTTTTTTTTCTCAAATCTCCATATATAGGAACCCAAAGTCTATTCTTACTAAAAAATAATACCAGAATCAGAAACTCGTAGTTCAGATTTTTTACCAGATTTGATCCGATCAATCAACTACAAATATTCTGCATCTGATTTCTGAGATTCATGAATCTTTTCTTTTAAAGATGGCTGAATGATCATCTGAGTCACTATACCAGAATCCCCATCAGTAGAAAAAATAACCTCCAATCGTAGTCTTTCCATATCTCGTATCAGTAACTAGGGGTGCAAACGAGTCAAGCCGACTCGTGAGCTGACTCGAGCTCAACTCGTTAACGAGCTCGTAAGTCGAGCTTATCGAGTATCAAGCTCGAGCTCGAGCAGAAATTTGAGCTCGTGTATTATAGAGCTCGAGTTCGAGTCAGACTCTGTTCGGCTCGAGCGCTCGTCGAGCCGACCCGTTTAAAAGCTGTCAATTTGAAATTTGCGAATTGAAGCTGAGCGGGCGGTTTGAGAATTAAGACTGAGCGGGATTTTTAGGCCGGGCGAAAAGTTAAACCGGACGTCCGTCGTTCGTAGGTTAAGTAAATACCTAACGAAAGACGGTCTGCTACTGCTTGGTTCGTAAATCGTAAGACGTAGAGTGCGGCTGCGGCGTGAGGCATCCTTCCCGTTCGTGAGCTAAGGCATCGCTTCTTGGCTTCGTTCCTCCGGTACTCGAGCTACCAGCTGCTCCGATTAGGTCTGTATGTTTTTTAGGAGTCCTATCGATTGCTTATTTGTTCTTCAATCTTCTTTTTTTTTTCCTGAAGTTTTGCTTGTGCTCTTTTTTTTTTCCTGAAGTTCTGTTTCTTCCTCCGGTACTGTGAGAGTGTGAGTCGGCTGTGAGCAGCATCTAGGGAGTAGCTCGAGTCACCGTCTCATTGTTGCAGAACAAGGCCCACGTGGTGTTCGTTCCTAATCTTTTGAAGGTGAGATTCTTATCAAGGTTCTGTTTGGTTTTCGGGTTAATTGGATGAAATGGATTTTGTTTCTTTGAATCAAGTTTTTCTATTCCTACCGTATTTCAGTTTTTTATTTTCTTGCTTTTTTGTGTTTAAGAAGTTGTGCTGGAGTTTTGATAAGAAGATGATGCAGTTTGAGTTGTGATATATGTTTCAGATTTTTATTTTCTCTCATGAATATATTTTTGAGCTTCTTTAATGTGCTCAGAATAGGAGTTTCAAGACTTCTTTTCAGATCTGCCTTTTGCTTCAATTATTTAGTTCTTGATCTTTAGGGGATATTTGATTGAAAGATTTAGCTAGGATTTAGACTAAATCTGGCTAAATCTACCCCCATAGTTTTTGAGAGGCTTACCCGATTGAGTTTGGGCTGTGTCTTTTTCTTTAACCCGAGCTATTTGGTCTGTATCCATATTAGAACATTCAGCCTAATTGTCTTGTTCTTCCTCTAACAAATGCAAAGCATCAAATTTATTGGGGGAGTGGACTTTAGGTGGTGAAGATTTGAAGGTTGGTATGGAGGTGGAGGTAGATGATGAGGTATCACCCTGTGGAGAATTTAGACTCGGGATATTGGAGGCTGGGGTTTCCATCAGAGGAATTGTGGAAGGAGGAGGATTGTTAGGAAGAGGTGGCAATTTATGTAGGCTGTGACTGTTGGTATGCGGGGCAAGCTGTGGGGTTGATGAAACAAGATTATTCTGAACCAGGGGAGGTTCCAGGGTAGACAAAGAAGGTGGCTGAGCTATGGAATGGTGACCAGAAAGAATGATAGAAGAAGGGGTCATAGTAGGGGGAATGGTAGAAGAGGAAGGAGCATTTCTACCTTGACGCCTTCTGCTCTTACTTTGACCACGAGCAGTGGTAGAAGTCGGTGGGACAGTGGGAGCGGTCAAAGGAGCTGTCTCCGATTTTGTGGGACGAAAGGATGTGGAGTGT
>NW_021321223.1:0-352 GCF_001605985.2 Dendrobium catenatum | reverse complement strand
CACAACCTGAGGATGAAGATGATATTGCTTTGATGACAAGAAAATTTAGAAGCTTTTTGAAGAGGAAGTAGAAGAGACGCCAGCAATGGAATAAAGGTAAATTTAACAAAAATGGCAAAGTTTCTAATGAAGTGAATTGTTATGAATGCAGGAAACTTGGACATATCAAGACTGATTGCCCAAAACTCAAAGCCACTCCTAGCAACAAGAAGGTAGAGGAGAAACCAACTATAAAGAAGGGCAATAAAAAGTTTCAAAGAGCTTTTTGGGCGGACTCTGCTTTAGATTCATCAGAAACTGAAAAAGAAGAACAAGTCACCAATCTTTGCTTGATGGTAGATAGTCTTGATCA
>NW_021321222.1:0-209 GCF_001605985.2 Dendrobium catenatum | reverse complement strand
CTTACCTCTATTTCATTGCTGGCATCTCTTCTGCTTCCTATTTAAAAGGCTTCTGAATTATCTAGTCATTAATGCAATATCATCTTCATCCTCAGGTTGTGAGTGTTCACTCTCTTACTATTCCACCTTTAGTGCAATATTCTTCTCCTTTCGTGATTCACATGCATCAATCTTTCCTTGACTTACTCCTTGCTCATAAGCAATGAGTG
>NW_021321221.1:0-293 GCF_001605985.2 Dendrobium catenatum | reverse complement strand
AGTCGCAATTGATGTGGCACCCTCCACCTCTAGATTGGATAAAGGTAAACATTGATGCATCTTTGTTAAAGACTAATAATGCAAGAATTGGTGGTGTCTGTCATGACTTTAAGGGCAGGTTATTGTTTGCATTTGGGGAGAAAAGAGTCCATTGGGATGTGGCTCAGCTAGAGATAGAGGATATCATGATGATCCAGAAATACATACAAAGGTGGATGTTAGAAAGTAAAGGTATTATAATTGAAGGTGATAATTAGAACATATTAAAATGCATTCAAAATTCTTTGAATAAG
>NW_021321220.1:0-315 GCF_001605985.2 Dendrobium catenatum | reverse complement strand
TTGCAGGAGCCGACGAGCAGAAAAACAACAAAAACAGTTAAGTAAAATGAGGACGGAGAGTTTGGGAGAAAACCCTAACCCTAGGCCCCACTAACCTTCAATTCCTCACAGCAGTCCTACTAACCTTCGATTCCTCACAGCTGCCACACCATCGTTTCCGGCGTGCTTTGAGCGCAGAGAGACCGAGTCGCTTCTTTGATTACTAGCCTTCCACCTAAAACCTTCAGTTTCAAGGCCTTCGGCGCTTCAAGCAGAGTCCGTTCGGCCTCTGCATCATCGCACTCTTAAATTAGTTTGTTTTCTTTTTGCTATTGT
>NW_021321219.1:0-278 GCF_001605985.2 Dendrobium catenatum | reverse complement strand
ACTTATATATATATATATATATCATAAAAAAATTATCTTGATCGGGCACGAATCTCAAAGCAAAATTATGTTGGAAATTTAAAAAATTAAATCTGAGACTATCTCAACTCCGATTTCAGCAAACTTATAGATGAACTGAATGCCTCAGAAATACGAACCCAAGGACACCAGATTCGACTCAATCCGAGTCCAGATGTGTCCAAATCAAAGACTCAAAGCATTGTTGGAAGGTTCAAACCAAAAAATGGATTACCAAATGGTTTACAAACGTGAAATGC
>NW_021321218.1:0-863 GCF_001605985.2 Dendrobium catenatum | reverse complement strand
TAAGGGTGAGAGTTTTTTTATCCAAATTCAATAATTTTTTTGAAAATTTGAGTAGGAGTTAAGGGGCAATTTTTAAATTTATTTACTTATATTAAATAATATATATTTACTATACAACAACAAAATCAAGCATTTATCCCACTATGTCGGGTTGGCTACATTAATCTTTTTTTTTTCCATTGTGTCATATTAAAAGTTAAATTCTCATTTAAATCTAATAAAGAAAGGTTATTCCTAATATTTTCTAACAAAGTCTTTTCAGGTCTGCCTCTATCTTTCTTAACATAAGTCAAATATAATACCTCTACTCTCCTAATCGGGACATTGAAAGGCCGACATTTTATGTGACCAAATCATCTAAGGTGACACTCTCTAATCTTATCTTCTAGTGGAGCTACTCCAAACTTTTCACGTATATGCTCATTTCGTATCCTATCTCTATGGGAAAAGCAACTCATCCACCTGATCATCCTCATCTGTGCCACACTTAACTTAGTATTATGCTTCTCTTTTAATGGCCAATATTCGGCACCATAAAGCACTACAGGTCTCACCACCATCTTATAGAATTTTCCCTTATGTTTAAGGAGTACTTGTCTATCACACAACAAGCGCTACAAGAAAGTTGTGAATTTCCGGTGGAATTTTCGATGAAAAATTTTCAGGTTTCTGGCGGATTTCGAGATTTTCTGGTGGATTTCCGACAAAAACTTGTTCAACGGTAAATTGAGCGTCGAAAAACTTTTCCATCGAAAAAAATTCGCTAACAATTTTTTTCGACAAAAAACTTCCCAGGAATATTTTTCCCGACAGAAAATAACCGTCGGAATAAATGAACGGTTCACAAAATAATTTCCCAGCCG
>NW_021321217.1:0-265 GCF_001605985.2 Dendrobium catenatum | reverse complement strand
AAAATCGTCCAAAAATTGCAAATATTCAAGTCAACACAAAATGGTGTTGCAAATCTGTTTTCATGGCTTATGTTTTAATGATTGACAAACACTATTTCTCTTGGACTGCTTGTTGCTTCTAACTTTTCAGGAATCGAAGATCGGACGATCAAGATTAAGCCAGTTCAGGATTGCTTAGGTTTAGGGTTGAGTCAGTCTGTAATCTATTTTTTCTCTTCTTGAGTCAGCTTGTAATATTCAAAAGACTGATACTAAGTAACCCTAC
>NW_021321216.1:0-2195 GCF_001605985.2 Dendrobium catenatum | reverse complement strand
ATTATAAAAATGAATGAAATTTTATTTATATGTACTTTCAGTGAAGTAAAGATCATTATTATGATCTTGAATTTGAATATTGTATGATATATATGTATATATAAACAGCTTCACTTCTCAATTTCACAAACCTACGAATAGAGTTTTAATAAATCTAAATATAAGGTGTTATTTATTTTGAGGTACTTTTAATTAAAGTTGTAGCAGGCTAGTATATTCACGGCGATAAATTGAGAGAAGATTTCATCTTAATGATGCAAATATAAGTTTAAAGAGCAAAGAAACACCGAAAAATTTTTATATGGAAATCTCAAAGAGGAAAAAACCACGAGGCATTGCCCAGGTGAAAATATTCCACTATAGTTGTGTAGGTGCTCATCTCTTTAGCTTGGAGACGGTAAAATTATAATAGGTTGGGGAATTGGTTACACTTTGTATACTATCGTCATTGGATGATAGTAGGGGTGTACGACAATTTTTGACACGACCTGGACCCAACTCGAAAAAATCTAGATTTGTGTTAGCCCAGTTAGAAAACGGTTTCGATTTGTATTTGGATTTTTGACCCGTTTCAAAAAACGAATCGGATTCGAGTTGATCCGGAAACCCATTTTCTGTGTTGATCTTCCTTTTCCTTCTTAAGGTCCAGTTGCTGTTACCCGTTAAACCAAGATTTTGAATCATATCAGGACTTGAAGTTCTTATCAACATGATATCTACTCTTTTTGATGACCATTGCTATTTACAAAGAAGAAATTTTGAAAAAAAAAACATCTGTTTGTATAAAAAGGGAGCAACTCCTTAGTTAAGAAAATGAATTATTAATTGAATTAATTTTCATATTATTATTCTATTCAAAATTATCAGTAGTAAAAACATCATTATCTAATTATATTAAAAAAGAAAATTTGGCTCATAGAGTGAGAATAAGAAACGAAAGTTAGATCTTAATGAATAACTTATGAAATTAGTTTAGAAAGTATCCAGATAAACTCCTTCACTCAAAGGACCACTTGAACTTTTTATATCAAATATGTTTGATTGTTTTTGTGTTAAAAACAGATTTGTTATATAATTTTTGTACGATTTCAGGATTTAAATTAAGCAACTTCCACGTTCTAATATCTACAAATTTGATTCCAATCAATTTTTATGATTTTTTTTTAAATCAATTTACCCAATGTTTCAATAATTTAGAGGCGTCTACATTTATTAGAAGACTGGTTTATTATGTCTTCCGCATGAAAAAAAATTCTAACTTTGCCCTTGAGTTCTAAGAGAAATTATTACGTGCGATCACCGGATGCCGTTCCGAGACAAATCAGGATGTGCCACATCACTATTTTGTTATATACCAATGTTATATACCGGATGACGTGACACATCCTGATTCATCTCAGGACGGTTCAGTGACTGTACGTAATAATTTCTAGAGCTCTAATTGCTGCTTTAATACATCCACTTGGAAAAGCACTTCTGCTAATTGCTGCCATAACAGCAGAAGCAGATCTGAGAATTTTGAATTGTCAGCCTTGTATTGGCTATAGCAGAGTTTTGAGTGAGCTTAAAAACAACCACCAAGTTCTGACTTAGCTATTAATTTTCCTCTTCATTGTTTCACCATTATCTAGCATTCAATCTTCTATTAACCATCTGTAAACATTTTCGTGTTATTGCCATTGGGAAAGCCAATTCTTACATTATTTCATTTCTTTTGTCTTCTAATATTTTGCATGATAACAAACATTTGAACAATAATTATATTACAATTGTTCGTAAAGAAAAAAAAAAGTTCTTTCGTTCATATATTCTGGAGCAAAAGCCAACAACCAGGGCTCTCTTACCCTGGAGTAAATAACATATTAGACAGAATTTACATACACGAAAGAAAAAAAAAGAAGCCACACCGGAGCTATTTACTGGACGCATCAATAAACATGGCTCGCGTCCAGTGTTCAATGTCTTCAGCTTGAGATGGTGGAGGAAGTATAGGGTGTTCAATCAGATCCCATCCATCCACCATGGTTTCTGATGCTCTGGCCTCAGTTGTGTCAGCATAAAGAAAACTAGCTGCAGAGTTCGAGAGATTATTTCGAGCGCTTCTCTGAATAGCAAGTTGAATTACGATTATGAATTGGAATAGGTTTATGGAGAGCTTTAGAAGTCAAGAGAAGCTATGATTGGGATCTTACCGT
>NW_021321215.1:0-446 GCF_001605985.2 Dendrobium catenatum | reverse complement strand
GTGCGGAGTGTGCACAGTCCGCACAAGCACTGGGTACCTAGTGGTACCCAGCGGTACCGAGTGCCGGTACCTAGCTGGGTATAGTGCTTGTGCGGACGGTTCTCTCCATCCGCACTCCGCACCTAATATAATCTCTCCTCGAATGGGTACAAGATGCTAAGCAGGTATCTTAGTGCCTTTTAAGGGTCACAAGATAGAAAGTAAAGATCCTTTAAGGTCGATTTTGACCTAGGGGACAACTTTGTAAAAGCTAATAAGGAAGAACTAACTCCATTAAATTGTCTATCATGCTCTAAATATGAGCTCAGTTATTATGTAAGACCTTACTCGACAAAGTCATTGAAGTTTATAGTTTGTGAATAGTTTATATATATATTTTCGTGAATAGTTTATATGAGTCTATACCATGGGCCCATGGCTACCAAATCCGTCACTCCACCTCTCAA
>NW_021321214.1:0-328 GCF_001605985.2 Dendrobium catenatum | reverse complement strand
AGAACTTGACTCCTCAACCAGTGAGGAAGAATAAGAAATTTGTCAAACAACCTGTATCTTCAGTCTTGGTAGATGGATACCATTGGGTGCCTCACCTCCCGTCTTCAAAGACGGAGGAGATAGTATTAATTGGGTCTAGCCAGAGTCGCCCTTTTAGTGGTAGACCACCGACCCCATCTTCAAAACTGCCAAAGCTGGCCCCAGTGGTAGTAAAGTCTAAAGAAGTTCTTGAAAAGCTAAAACCAGTTGATGTTAAGGGCAAGAGGCCCATGTCGCCAGAAGAATCATGTGCAAGAAGAAAGTTCAGTAGATGTATTGGAATTCAATT
>NW_021321213.1:0-663 GCF_001605985.2 Dendrobium catenatum | reverse complement strand
CAAGTACCCAGTTCTGTAATAAAATGACATAAATGCAACCCATGAAGATCATTACAATTTGCTGTAATAGGCCAATCATTTAAGCTCTTGTCCAGAAGCCATCTATCCTCCATCACGTTGATTTTAGTTCCATCAACCACTCTCCACCCAAGTATAGGTTTTAAGTGAATTGCTCCTTCATTCAGAATTATCCAAGTTGTTGATTTACCATTTCTATCTCCTCCACACCACCAGCTATCTCCATATTTAGCATTGAGATTTTAAATAGTAAAGACTCTTTGTTCTTCAATATTCTCCAAGTAAGTCTTGCCTTGAGAGGGCCAGCCCTCCTAACTGCTGAAGGAAAACTGAACCACCTTTATCTTTGTGTTTACATAGCATTCTCCAAGCTATATAATGCATACCTTTACTACCATCCCTCTTATGCAATAAAAAGTTTCTACAGCATCTATCCACTTCATGAAGAATTCTTTTAGGAACCAAAGAATGGGCCGAAAAGAAATTAGGAAGGCTTAAAAGAGAAGTCTTAGAAAGGGTCATTTTACCAGCTAAAGAAAGACATTTACTTCCCCAAGTGTTCAACTTACGCATAATAGCATCAATAATGAACTTGTAGTCATTATAAACGGGTCTTCTCAAAATCAATTTAATTCCCAGGTATTG
>NW_021321212.1:0-235 GCF_001605985.2 Dendrobium catenatum | reverse complement strand
GGCAGTCCAAGAGAATCAATAGTGTTTGTCAATCATGAAAACATAAGTCATGAAAATAAATTTGCAACAATCTCCCCCTTTTTTATGATGGCAAAACACTTTTATAATTATGCAAGTCATCCTATATTTCTCCCCCTTTTGACATCTAAAAAAAAATGAGGGAACTAAGAAAAACAAACAAAAAGAATCTCTCCTCCCTTTTTTTTTTTGATCCAAAGCATGAATATGATGTAGC
>NW_021321211.1:0-206 GCF_001605985.2 Dendrobium catenatum | reverse complement strand
GCCAAATTCATGTAATAGTAATCCACATCTGAAAGTTGTTCCAAACTTTTTTTCTGTTGAAAATGTTGAAAGATGGAGTTACTATTAAGCTCAATGTGGATAAGGAGAATGCCAATGCTCTTGTGTTAAAGAATTCTTTGGTGGTGAAAGTTTTAGGAAAAAATGTTCGTTTTCCTTGTTGTATTGTGGAGTTGACAAAGCAATGG
>NW_021321210.1:0-302 GCF_001605985.2 Dendrobium catenatum | reverse complement strand
TGGCTTGCGTGAAAACAAAACAGAGAAAAGGCTGTTGGCTTGCATAACTGTTACTTCTTTCCCTTATCCACACAGCCAACACACTCTTTTTATTTGTTTTCATTCGTGAAAGATGATGAGATGCGAGGCCCACTACCTAACTGCCTTCCAACACACCTCTTGAAAGCATTAATTCAATAATTAAAGAATTATCTAATTTAAATTAAATATGTTACTTAAGATAATACTTATCCAGCATTTTAAACAGTAACGTAACATTAACTTTAAATATATGTTTTAAATTATAATTAAATAAATTATAA
>NW_021321209.1:0-295 GCF_001605985.2 Dendrobium catenatum | reverse complement strand
GCATGCAAGAGTAAACCGAGCCCTATAGGTGTTTTTTGGATTTTTCTCTCGATTGGCTGAACGAAATCAAACGAAATTTTAAATCTGTAATCTAGGAGTGAAGAGAATTCATGGGGGATAGATTTTGTGTTCTAAAACGCACTTTACAAAAAGCTATTTGATTGCAAGTGTTCTAGACTAGGGTTAAGTTTTTACCTCGATCCGGTGGACGGATTTGAGAGATTTTGGCTTTGTTGGATTCGTGTGATCCTCTAGAAAAAGTTTCCTCTTGAACTCCAACTCCGAAATGGCCTCG
>NW_021321208.1:0-215 GCF_001605985.2 Dendrobium catenatum | reverse complement strand
TCTCTCTTTCTCTCTCTCTTCCTCCCTCCCTCTCTCTCTCTATCTATCTCTCTCCCTCTCCCTCTCTCTCTCTTGCTCTCTCCCTTGCACTGCCTTGCGCTTTCTTTCTTTCTCTCTCTACCTCTCTCTCTCCCTTTCTCTCTCGCTCTCCCTCTCTCTCACTCCCTCTCTCTCTCTCAATCTATCTATCTCTCACTCTCTCTCTCTCCCTCTCT
>NW_021321207.1:0-532 GCF_001605985.2 Dendrobium catenatum | reverse complement strand
CGAAATTTTGATGTAAAGCACTTGTTGGTAAACTTAAATTTTTTTTTTTATGTTGATTATAGGAAACACTTGAAGATTTCAAGTAAATCCTATCAATTTCAGAAAAATAACGAGAAATTTCCTCAAATCCAATGGAAAACCAGGGAAAAACAGGAATTTTATTGCAAGAACACAAATTAATGGAAGAAAATAACAATATACAATTGATCATTTATTTTAGAGGAGGATCTCTCTCCCAAATCTCTAGACGCTGCTAGAGCCCAAAAGAAAATTAAGAGATCAAATTTCAGCCAAATTCAAGATGCCCTAACCCTAGGAAAATAAACTATTTAATTAATACAATCCAAAATGAAAACTCTAAACAGTTCCAACATTCAAATTTCCCTCTAAACTCCCTCAAAAATCTTTCCTAAATAGCTTTTCTAGAATCAGCGGCTAGTTCGACGTATAGGAGAGGCGGAACTTCCGCCTTCATTCCGCTTAGGCTTGTCCCGTGTGGACCAGATGGATCGGTCCAATGGACCGGTCTAAC
>NW_021321206.1:0-503 GCF_001605985.2 Dendrobium catenatum | reverse complement strand
ACCACCGCCACCACCTGCCAGGAGCCAGCAGCATTCATCAGAATAGGGTCAGGAACATTTAGATCCACCTCCTATTGTACCTTCATACTTCCCTGGCCACTTCCCTCCTCCAAGCTCGACGAGTCCTCGCTTCCCCTCTCCAGATCAGACACATGCTTCTCCATTCTATCCATATTACCCCCCACCATCATCACAGGCAGCTGGTCGATCCATCCACTGGTCCCCACCCTCCTTACCCTTACCCATATTACTACCCCTATCCGGTGCAGCATGAACAGGGTGGACCATCAAGACCACCAGAGGTTGGCGCTAGCGATCATGCAGAAGCAGCAACAGATAAGCGTCAATACATCGAGCATAACGGCGATAAGTAAGTTCAATTTAAGTTATTAAGTTATTTTTATTTTGATATATTACATGTTATTGAAAAAAAAAGTCACTTGTAGCTTCAATCCTTCAAGGCCGTCTATACATATGATCCGGGATATAATAAAGAATAAATA
>NW_021321205.1:0-272 GCF_001605985.2 Dendrobium catenatum | reverse complement strand
TTACTTCACTCTTTTCTTCATTCTTCTAGAATTCTTGTCAGAAGATCTGTCAAGGAGATCCGATTCTCTGCCGACATTTGGAGAGTGTGAACAGCTGCGGGTTCTCTGCCCACACTAGGAAAGTGTAAAAGGTCGAAGGGTTCTCTGCCCACAGTAGGAGAGTGTGAAAGGACGGACGGTTCTATGCCAACACTGGGGATAGTATAAAAGGACGACGGTTCTCTGCCAACACTGTGGATAGTGTAAAAGGATGACGGTTCTCTGCCGCACCG
>NW_021321204.1:0-359 GCF_001605985.2 Dendrobium catenatum | reverse complement strand
AGAAAATCTCTACACATTTTCTCCACTTCATTCAAAATTCCCAACGGAATCAGTGAATGTTTAGAAAGGTATATAGGAAGTGAAAGAACTGAAGTATTTACTAAGGTCATTTTTCCTGCAAGAGAAATAAATTTGGAACCCCAAAGATTCATTCTACACGCAGTTTTCACCATGAGATTGTTGAAATCAGCTTTGACCAATCTTCTAAGAGCAATCTTAACGCCCAAATAATCCATCTCATTTACCACCTTCACCTTGAGAATCTTAGCTAGAGATTTACCTTTCCTCTTTTTGACCGATTTGCCAAAAAGCATAGCCGACATGAGCATGTTTATTTTCTAACCGGTCCAGTTACAATA
>NW_021321203.1:0-208 GCF_001605985.2 Dendrobium catenatum | reverse complement strand
ACAATGAAGCCTTCATCAGCAGAGTTCCAAAATTTTAGAATCTCATATAAAAGAGGTATATACTACTGGAATGCTGGAAACTTCAAAAATTGATAAATATTCAAATTCCTCAAAGTATGCTCAATTTCTTCATCAATTATCTCAACAAAAGCATCCTAATTTTTTTTGAATGTTGTAACATAGCATCGAGAAGTAACTAGCCTTTGAT
>NW_021321202.1:0-311 GCF_001605985.2 Dendrobium catenatum | reverse complement strand
TGGATGATCAATAAAAATGAAAACATATAGTATATACAGTGAAAGGAAGAATCACAAGAAAAAGGAGAATACTTGATCATATTAGTGCATACATAATTATCATGATTTGTTTAGTCTATCTATTACTAGGTTACTTTAAATATTTTGATAAGATGTGTAGATTTGCCTCAATATTTATGTCAATGTAATATAATTTGATGAACTAATTGTTTCTCTTACCTTGGAACTCTTCGTAAAAAATCTATAATATTTCCCATGCTACTTATTTTAGGGGAGCTATGACAAGTAATATTGTCACATTCTAAAGGTAG
>NW_021321201.1:0-284 GCF_001605985.2 Dendrobium catenatum | reverse complement strand
GATTGACGCATTGATTTTTGAGCTTTATGGATTTCCTTCTGGTTATTGATTTTATCGATTTCTGTTCCGTATTGATTTTTGTATTGCATTGACTCATTGATCATGTACGAAGGATTGATTTGACTTGATTTGATTAACCTGCATATTGTTTCGATCGTGCTTTGATTTCAGTTGTAGGCTTTGGTGACCTGTTGGGCTTTGTAAGCTCATTATATGTTGTTAATAATTTCAGGTGCAGGGCCTCCAACTTGAAGATCTTTCTGCCGAGTTCTGTAGTTTTTCTT
>NW_021321200.1:0-266 GCF_001605985.2 Dendrobium catenatum | reverse complement strand
GGAAGAAAAAGTATTAATATGCTTATGCTGACTCTCAGTGGTCCCGAGCTTACTTCTTAGATCGTTAGAATTACTATGTGAGCCTAAAAATTTTTATTTAAAATTACAATTAGAAGAATTTTATGCATACCCTTACAAAAAAAATTTATCCGATTCAAATCCAGGCTAAAACAAAACACGACATGCAAGGGCCCTAAAATTATGATAATTTGCAGAAAATTATAATATCCAATGTCCAATGTCCATATTACACTCAGAATTTGCAT
>NW_021321199.1:0-249 GCF_001605985.2 Dendrobium catenatum | reverse complement strand
GTTTTGTGCCCATTTTGTGCCACAAGGTTTTCCAAAAATAGCTAGTAAACTTGACATCCCTATCGGAAACGATGGTCTTGGGTAAACCATGGAGTCTAACAATCTCGTCAAAATAGAGTTTAGCAATGCGGGAGGCATCGAAAGTCTTAGTGCAAGGGAGGAAATGGGCCATCTTAGAAAAACGGTCGACAACTACACAAATCGAGTCATGCTTTCTTACAGTCTTTGGTAATCCCAGAACAAAATCCA
>NW_021321198.1:0-300 GCF_001605985.2 Dendrobium catenatum | reverse complement strand
CGGACCATCGTCTGACGTTGTTGCTCCGCCAGACCACCACTCAGGCCTTCACCTTCGCCGGACCACCGCCTGACGCCGTTGCACCGCCGGACCATTGCCTGACGGCGTTGCTTCGTCGGACCACCACTTAAGGCCCTGTGCTCCACCAAGCCACCACCTGAGGCCTCGACTCCCACTGGATCACCACCTGTGGCTCGGACTCCCACCGGACCACCACCTTTTAAGGAGTTCCCACTAGGGGTGTCAATTTTTGACACGACCCGAAACATGACCTGAACCCGACCCGGAAAAATCCGGGTT
>NW_021321197.1:0-210 GCF_001605985.2 Dendrobium catenatum | reverse complement strand
CATGTGCTTTATAATTCAATTTGTAACTTTCAAGAGCGTCTTCCCTACACGCATATGACCTTTTTTTAGAAGATTTGGAATGTTTCTTTTATGTCATATTTGGGAATGAAAGATTTTGTCTTTTTCTTAGAAAAGCGAATGTTTGGAATGTTTCTTTTATGAGGTTTTAAAGTGGTTTCTTGTTGGAAGGTGGCTTATGTACAAAATTTT
>NW_021321196.1:0-249 GCF_001605985.2 Dendrobium catenatum | reverse complement strand
ACCCTTAAAAAAAAAAAAACATAGTACATAAATCATACATACAACTATACCCTCATACTTGTACATTCCATTCAATTCTATGCTACAAGTCAAATGATTTTTTTATATATAATTACATAAAATTTTGACCCTTAAATCTTAATACAAGACACTGGAGAAAGATTTATCGCATTAACATTTGCTTTAAATATAATTTTAAGATAATATATTAGCCTTTCGAATTCTAAAGTATCTCTGAGACTGGGATTG
>NW_021321195.1:0-245 GCF_001605985.2 Dendrobium catenatum | reverse complement strand
GGCGTGTACAAGATCTCAAATGAAAAGTTGTGTGCATCCAAACAACAGTTATATGCACAACTACAACCATTCCAAAATACCCCTACACATGTGCACCGTAGTTTGTATACACATAGGTACACTAAAAGGGGTAAATATAATCTCAACCCGCATGGGCCCCGGCGAGCGTGTTATAGATACACACGTGACGTCTAGGGATGCTGCGCGAGGTTGACAAGTGAATTCTAGTTCGAATCCGATCCTCC
>NW_021321194.1:0-269 GCF_001605985.2 Dendrobium catenatum | reverse complement strand
TCTAGGGTTGCTTTTTCTCCCATCATTGTGCTTAGTCGCTTTTCCTCGTTTCCATTTCTTCATGGCTGCTTCAGCTTCGTGAGTTGTGCGTGCTTTGCATGACGAGAGCTTGCTCGCTGCTTCGCCCCCTTGACGACATATCAGGATTTACACAAGAGCTCGCTAGCGCATAAGTAACCATCTTTGCCTCCTCCTTCCTTCATGATGGGAGCTAACTCGCTTGCAAGCTTGTAAATTTCATAGTCCCTAAATTCACGAACGATGGTATT
>NW_021321193.1:0-276 GCF_001605985.2 Dendrobium catenatum | reverse complement strand
CCCAAATGACTGGAGAATCAAAGTTTCAGTGGGAAGAAGGGATCTCGAGCAACTACCAAATGTTTGTATGCTTCAAAATCTGCAACCATGAAGAAGAACACCAAATCTACAAACTTCAATAAAATCAGCATTGGGAAACACAGTTCCCATAGCTCAAGTCTGAAGCCTGAATGGGTGTAAAAGGTCGGATACAACAAGCCCAAATATGATCGAATCGCTGGCAGCTCCGTCTACTCAACAAGCCATAAGAAGGGTTGTAGTAGAGGAACCCCCATC
>NW_021321192.1:0-281 GCF_001605985.2 Dendrobium catenatum | reverse complement strand
CATGCTCATGCAAGTGAGCATAACCCATGGTTACCCGACTTCATCCTAAAAGCCTGGCTGATGTCCACCCGGAACACAGAAGTTTGGTCCTAGGTCTGGTAGGGGTGCTGCCCATTTGTCGTCTGACATTTACATGTCATATGTGTGTCATTTGCATGTCTTAGAGTCTTCTATTTTCATTCGTATTTAGTTTTCAGGTCGATGCATTGAAATCAGGCTTTAAATTATAAATTCCTAATATATCTTCCTCTTCCTAAATTCTTCTACTCACATTTGCTTAT
>NW_021321191.1:0-222 GCF_001605985.2 Dendrobium catenatum | reverse complement strand
CTACAAAATTAGAGTCAGAAAATCTAATAATCTTAAAAGAAGTGCTGTGTCTAGGTTACCAAATCCCTAAGCTTTGGGTCCCCAAAATATATCTAAAAATTCTCTTAACATCAGTCAGGTGAGATTCCTTAGGGTCGGCTTAAAATCTATCACAAAGGAAAACACTAAACATTATGTCGGGTCTGCTCGTAGTCAAGTAGAGTAAAGATCCAATCATGCCTC
>NW_021321190.1:0-261 GCF_001605985.2 Dendrobium catenatum | reverse complement strand
AATGAGAGATATTGATAATATCTATAAATAATTTAAATTATAAGAGTCTACATTAGTACTTACTGTGTGTTTACACCATTAGACTAAAACTCAAATATCTAGCTAGACATGGATAATACTAAAAGGAAACTCATGTTCATTGCATTCATATAGAAGAATTAATAAGATAATTGTCACCCGGAAGGATTAATTGAAATTCTCCACACTCCATCTTCGAACAATAGAAATATTTAACTTCCTATGAATCATAATATCTATTAA
>NW_021321189.1:0-552 GCF_001605985.2 Dendrobium catenatum | reverse complement strand
TTGCGCCATGGTGCGCCATTCGCCGTTAACAGGTATGGCTCTGGTGGTAGTCTGCAGGTTTGAGAGGAAGTAGACAACAACTAGCGGCTTCTTGGGCGGCTGGACAGCAACAAATCCTTGCTGGAGTCTTTGGACAGCAAGCAGGTGGCCTGGGGCATATTCCGGACAGCAGCTTTTGGCCCTCTTGGATGCTGGACAGCAGATTTCTTCACTCCGAAATTCTGGAGAGCAAATTACACCATCCTGGAATGCTGCACAGCAGCTGGACGGCCAGGGACAGCAGCTTGTAAGGCTAGGAATCCTTGGACAGATCACAGGACTTGTACAGAAGACTATTTTGGGTTTAGAGGAAGAGAAAATAAATTAGAAAATTATGAGTTTTGATTTCAGATTTTCTAAATGGATGGGGGAGGATTAATTTGAATTCAAATTAACCCAAATGTGGGCTAGGGAGGGGGCAACAGTTATGGGAGAATTAAGGGAGGAATTAATTGATGCTTATGTGGGAAGTGGAGAGAGAAATGGAGGAGAGAGGGGCCAGCCAAACAAGGT
>NW_021321188.1:0-887 GCF_001605985.2 Dendrobium catenatum | reverse complement strand
GGTCCTCTTTGGGGAGCTATTGTGCCTTAAAAACTAGTACTCTTAAATATATATTGCAAGTCTCCAAGTAGGTTCCCCATCTCCTAAAGTTGATTAGGGGAATTAATTAAGTCTCCAAGTATTAGATGTGACTTTAATGGAAGAAGAGGACAACATGTTGAAAGTTGGTGAGCCAAAAGAGCAAGTTGAAAGGATAGATGATCCAACTCGAGAGTCACTAATGAAGAGAAGACTGGCAGGAAGAACCGATTGACTAGTCTTTAAATTCTTTCTTTCTAAGTTTGCTCTTCCTTCTCCATGTTCAAAGGAATCATCTTCTCATCTTCCTTTCTAATAGGTTATTCTATATCCAGTACTTCAATAATCAACAAATTAGCATTCTCGATAGCATAGCTCATTGTTCCCTCCACCAAAGATGATGTTGGAGAATATGAATTGTAAGCTCAATCCCTATAAAAATCATTTTTCATGCTAACGAGGATTCAAACACTTGACTTCTAAACACTCAGCTTTTGACTTTAAATTATTACTTCATCTGTCAAAATCGTGGCTCTTTGTACTTTTAATATCATCTAAATATCAATAAAAAGTAAAAACATAACAATAACACGATCAAATGGGTGCAGTTCATCAGAATAAATCACTTTAAATCTTCTCTCATTCTTTAATTTTGCTTATTTTCTTTCTAATTCTCCATCCTCTTTTCTCTAAAATGTATTTATATTTTTATCACATTCTCCATTTTTCTTTGAACCTCAGTGCAAAATTCAGCTATATTTTCTCAAATATTTTAATGCATTCTTTACAATTCTTGGGTAACACAACATTTCAATTTTTACACAAGTGGGCATTAATAAATCAATTGTTAGTTGGTGGGGAACATCATA
>NW_021321187.1:0-337 GCF_001605985.2 Dendrobium catenatum | reverse complement strand
AACAGCGTCAGGTGGTGGTCCGGCGGAGGTGAGGGCCTCAAGTGGTGGTCCGGCGGAGCAACGACGTCAGGCGGTGGTCCGACGGAGGTGAGGGCCTCAGTTGGTTGTCTGGCGGAGAAACGACATCAGGCGATGGTTCGGCAGAGATGAGGGCCTCAAGTGGTGGTCCGGTGGATGTGAGGGCCTCAAGTGGTGGTCCGGCGGAGCAACGGTGTCAGGCGGTGGTCCGACGGAGGTGAGGGCCTCAGGTGGTTGTCTGGCGGAGAAACGGCGTCAGGTGATGGTTCGGCGGAGATGAGGGTATAACGACCCAAGATCCGTGTAGTGAAAGGATTCA
>NW_021321186.1:0-288 GCF_001605985.2 Dendrobium catenatum | reverse complement strand
GTTTTTGGGCGTTTGTGTGCCGCTTTTATTTTTGCCTGGACCCGTGAGGGTGTGAAAAATTTTATATTCATAACTCTAAAGTTTTTAGTGAGTCTAAATAACATAGAAAGATAAAGAATTTAGGGAATTAGCCGGGGATCGCTCCCGGGGTCACATGCATATTTCTGCATTACTCTTTCCTTATTTTAGACCCTTCCCCGTCTGCGGGTAGAGTCCGGATAGTCTGACCTATGAGGACGAGGTGCCGGACTTGGGGAAGTCTAGTCTTTTAAAAAATTATTTTCTAAG
>NW_021321185.1:0-230 GCF_001605985.2 Dendrobium catenatum | reverse complement strand
AGATAACAAAAGAGCTACAAAAGATTACAAATAAAATCATATCTCAAGCAAAAATATGATGCTAAAAATTAAAATCCAAATAAGTATAAAGCTACATAGGAGTAGCAAAATATTAAGAAAAATAACGAATGGGTGAAGGATCTTCTTCAGACCAACTAAATTCATACTTGCAGCCGTGCTCTCTGAAACCCTACTCATCATAACTAAAATCTTATATTATATTTTTATGT
>NW_021321184.1:0-280 GCF_001605985.2 Dendrobium catenatum | reverse complement strand
TTTATGCCCTTTGACAGTGAATTCTCATTGTTATAGACCTTGAAGGCCTAATATGAATGTATTAAGACAAATATGACGGTCGCCACAACCATATATTTGTTTGTTGGTTCGAGCTCTATCGACTTCTATTGACTTGTATAGAAGGATCGGGTTCGAACTTAAATTCACTTGTCAACCCGCGCAGCATCCCTAGACGTCACGTGTGTACCAATAACACGCTTGACAGGGCCCTTGTGGGTGATATTTATATACCCCTTTAGTGTACCTATGTGTATACAGT
>NW_021321183.1:0-263 GCF_001605985.2 Dendrobium catenatum | reverse complement strand
GCGACTCTGCCGCACCAGGGAAGGTGGAAGTGATTTTTTAAGGGCTTCTCCGCCTAGCTGTGGGGGCTAAAGGAGAGTCACAATTTTAGTGTAATACTTGGAGGGTGCCTCAAAGGAGTGGACGTAGGTCAAGGTTTGACCGAACCACTATAAATCCGGTGTGTTCTTTCTTTATTACTTCAGCACTTTAATTTCCACATCGTTAATTTTCTATGTGGTGATATTGGTTTTAGTTTTATCTTTGGTTTTAAAGTTTTTCAATT
>NW_021321182.1:0-242 GCF_001605985.2 Dendrobium catenatum | reverse complement strand
ATAAAAATTCAAATCTTATCTTCCGTAGGGATGATAATGGCTCCCATATCCCCGACCGCCACCGCCAACGCCACCACCGCCATAACCACCGTAGACAGAACCATCGTATCCACCAGCTGCAGCACCGTAGACATTATTACTGCCACCACCATATGCAGCCGAACCGTAGATGGGCTCGCCATAGCTAGGTACGAAGCCGGCACCATGACCATAGCCATAGCCACCTCGGCCATAGAATCCAC
>NW_021321181.1:0-1373 GCF_001605985.2 Dendrobium catenatum | reverse complement strand
AGGTTGTGAAATTATATCAATTCAAAGTGATCATGGATGAGAATTTGAAAATGAAAAGTTTGAGGATTTTTGTAAGGAGAAAGGAATTGATCACAATTTTTCAGCTCCTAGAACCCTCCGCAGAATGGGATAGTCGAAAGGAAAAACAAAACATTAGTAGAAGCCGCCTGAGCAATGTTGGCAGAATACTCACTTCCAAAATATTTTTGGGCTGAGGCGGTTAGCACTGCATGCTATATTCTGAATAGGGTGAATGTGAGATCTTGTTTAAATAAAACACTCTATGAGTTCCTAAAAGAAAGAACACCTAATTTGTCTCATTTGCATGTTTTTGGTTGCGAGGTGTTTATTCATAACAATGGAAAATCCGCATTAGGAAAATTTGATCCAAAATCAGATGAGGGAATTTTTGTTAGGTTCTCAAGTGTTGGAAAATCTTTTAGAGTATTAAATAAAAGAACTTTAAGAATAGAGGAGACCACACATGTTGTATTCGATGAATCAAGAAATTTGGAAGAGCCAAATATTATAGATGATGAGATTGAGGATAACACCCAAAAGATTGAAAGAATAAATTTGGAAGAAAATGTGGAAGAAAATTTGGAGATAGAAAACCCTTTTCCTAGAGATTTGAAATTTTCTAAAAACCACCCAAGGGAATTGATCATAGGTGAACCAAGTGAGGGTGTAAGGACTAGGCGTGGATTAAATAAGGAAGTCAATCATTCAGCCTTCATTTCAACAATAGAACCCACTAATATTGATCAAGCACTTTCTGATGAATTTTGAATATTGGCCATGCAAGAAGAGTTGAATCAATTTGTAAGAAATAAAGTTTGGGAATTAAATATAAGGCCAAAAGATCAAAGTGTAGTTTGAACTAAGTGGGTATTAAAAAACAAAATAAATGACACAGGAGTAGTCATTAGAAATAAGGCTAGATTAGTTGCAAAGGGGTATAATCAGATTGAAGGGATTAATTTTGAGAAAACTTTTGCCCATGTAGCTAGACTTAAGGCAATTAGGGTTTTGCTACCCTTTTCCTGTTTTAGAGGATTTAAATTGTATCAAATGAATGTTAAAAGTGCCTTTTTAAATTGGGTAATTCAAGAGGATGTGTTTGTAGAACAACCTCCAGGCTTTGAAAATCCTAAATACCCAAATCATATTTTCAAGTTGAAAAAGGCATTATATGGATTGATACAGGCACCTAGGGCTTGGTATGAGAGGATGAGTACCTTCCTACTTGAAAGATCATTTGGAAATGGAAGTGTGGATACAACTCTTTTTTTGAAGAAATGTGGAAAGGATATACACATTATTTAAATTTTTGTGAATGATATCATTTTTGGATCTTCAAATAAAAATCTTTG
>NW_021321180.1:0-242 GCF_001605985.2 Dendrobium catenatum | reverse complement strand
AAATAACTATTCTATACCTTGCTTTTAAAAAAACAAAGAAAAGATAAGACTGTCAATAAATATATCGCAAGATGAAAACTTTTTTGCATGAGATGTAAGCAACACCTCACTGAAAAGCATGTCATAGAGCTTCTTATGGGGGACATCAACAATTAAATGGCATGTCCACATTCAATACCTTCCAATAATTATTAGATTATATGGAGAAATCTGAAAGGTTGCCCAAACCTAGAAGCTCAATT
>NW_021321179.1:0-233 GCF_001605985.2 Dendrobium catenatum | reverse complement strand
CTGAGCAACAAGCCCATGATTGGAGATGGATCTCCCCAGAACAAAGGCCCCCTGTTCTTCGCTAATGATGTTGCCAAGCACCGGCTTGATCCGGTTGATAAGGATCTTCGCCACGACTTTATAGAAGGATTGGCACAGGCTAATGGGATGGAATTTAGATGGATTGTCCGCATTTGGCGTCTTTGGCAAAAGAACCACCAGAGTATCCTTCCAGCTTTCACACATAGAGTTAG
>NW_021321178.1:0-258 GCF_001605985.2 Dendrobium catenatum | reverse complement strand
GTTAGGCGACGATGGTCGAAGGAAAGTAGTCAAGTTATAGTGGTTGGAGGCTCATAGTTGAGCAACGATGGTCAAAGGTTTAATGGTGTTTCGATCATAGATTTTGGATGATGGTCTAATGGTTATGATTGAGTGGTGGTTTGATAATGATGGTTCGATAACTGCAGTCGAACGGTAGCTCAATAATGGTGCTCTAGTGGAGCTCTAAGATTCTTAGAGCCTTTGAGCTCTCTTGAATTTAATGTCAATATCCCAAAT
>NW_021321177.1:0-224 GCF_001605985.2 Dendrobium catenatum | reverse complement strand
TGTAATCTGGCTTATTAAATCCACCAACTTAGCCTTCCTCTCGGTGAACAACCAACTTTATCATCTCAAATCTCAATAGACTACTAATGACTCACTCCTAAAATTCATTATACAATATTAATAGATTACTCATTCATAATATAAAAAATTATAAAGTAACATACTTAAGTATTTAACTTTAATACTTTAGTAATGAATTTTTAATTAATTTTATACATAAATAA
>NW_021321176.1:0-287 GCF_001605985.2 Dendrobium catenatum | reverse complement strand
TTTTCATTTGTTTCTTTGTTAACTAATTATAATAAGCATTAGAATTTTATTTTTAAAAATTTGTAGCAACTTGGTCAAAGATTTGAGGCGTGATTATTTTAGGTTTTTTCTATTTAAAATTGCATGAAAATTTTTTATACTCTTATGTTAAATATAATTTTGTTAAAATGATTAAAATTGATTAATGAGAGCTTGTAATAAATCCCTTCTCAATTGAAAATTATCTTACTCTTAAATTTACTTTGAAAATGCATTTATTATTATTTTTCTATAATCTCTATATCCTT
>NW_021321175.1:0-290 GCF_001605985.2 Dendrobium catenatum | reverse complement strand
AAGGTAATTTGTTGTAATAACCCTTATTTTGACTTTGTAAAATTTTTTTGAGTCATTATTACTCTAAATCCTAAACCTTCTTAGCCAAAGTTTTGTTATTATAGTACTTTACTTGCATGATCTTTTTATAATTTTTATACACCGATGAAAATCTTTAAGAAATTAACACCTGTCAGTACAAGTGAGAATTTTGAGATCGTTAGGTGCCCATTTTGCAAACAATTTCATTAATATGTTTTAAATAAAATGATTTATTTATGCATATTTTTTATAATTTTTGAATTCCTAAA
>NW_021321174.1:0-206 GCF_001605985.2 Dendrobium catenatum | reverse complement strand
AATGGTTATCTGTTTTTATCTTTTGTTCTGTGCAAGTGTCTACATTTTGAAAGTGTTGGGTGATGTATCAGATTCTGATCACTAACCCCTTGCCTTTCATCTATGCAGATGGATCTACAGAACACTCCTTTTACTGTTCAACTAGGCGGTGGAGCCAGCATTCAATTGGCAAATGCTCTGATCAACACTGGAAACGCCGGAGCTAC
>NW_021321173.1:0-500 GCF_001605985.2 Dendrobium catenatum | reverse complement strand
CACGTTCTTTAATAGTACCAGAAATAAGAGCCTACACCATCATGAAGATACTCCAAGCCTCTTGCAACATCCAAAGCAATATTAATCCTCAAATCCCAGCTCAATGCCACCTTGTGCTCGTCTACAAAATATATGAGACTTTAATAATAATGAGAAAACCAATATTGATTTACAAACAAAAATTAAAACACCATATATAAATTAGGAAATAGTAAAAAATTAAGTAATAATGCATTTGTCACTTTAACAAACAGCATGTAATAATGCATTTGTCCGTTAACACTGCCGTTGCCAGGTTCTAAGTCCTGGATGATAAAAGTGGAGGGTTGCATTAGGTAGTTAACAGTCAGCGTAAAACTTGTCGAATAATCATGACATTAACCCTTTAAAAAATTGTGTTAATGTGAGGGCGTCCCCTGGAAGCGACGTGTTGTATGGCCTAAATACATCGACAAGTGTGCAAGGGCCGCTGCATCGACACCCGAGTGCAGTGTTAAATA
>NW_021321172.1:0-206 GCF_001605985.2 Dendrobium catenatum | reverse complement strand
CTGATTTTTCTACATTTTATTACAAAGGATTGAAGTTTTGAACTAGTTTTGACCTATATTTGACAGAAAAGTTGACTTTTTTATTTTAAAAGATTTCTGGAATTTTAATATTTTTTATAAATACTATGAATTATTATGAGTTTAATGCAAGTGATTTTGTTAAATTTGAATTTTTCTTGAATTAGTTATGAATATTTGAAGTTTTA
>NW_021321171.1:0-426 GCF_001605985.2 Dendrobium catenatum | reverse complement strand
TCGTCCTCCTTCAGTCTCTTTCCTTTAGAAACCCAATAGCATTTAAACAAAACAACACTTCGCTCTGCTGTATAGTCTAATTCAATTATATTTTTTAAGATCCCATAGTATGTCAAGTTACCTGAAATAAGGTTATTATCTTTGATACTAGAGAAGCTTGAAGTTAGAGCTTTAATCATCACTCCACAATTTTGAGTTTTTCTTTTCTTCATCAAATCTGTAACATGAAATCTAAAACCATTTATAAGATACTTCTTGTATAGAGTGACAATATTTGATGGGCCTCTAGCTAAGCGCCTCAAATCAATAGAAATAGTATCATCCTTCAATGGATCAATTGAAGCAATCTATTAAAACAAAGTAGATATAATTAGTAAGAATTATCATTGAAAGTTAATTAGCATTATAACACTGACCTTATTAGCA
>NW_021321170.1:0-286 GCF_001605985.2 Dendrobium catenatum | reverse complement strand
CAAAAGAAAATAGAAGTTTAATTTTTTTTTTTTTTTTTTGAAAACTTTTTTAAAATTTTTTGGAGTTTAATACATTAGCTAATTTTGGATAATTTAATCTCTCAAACGATTTCTAAACTTTTTGAAATTTCAAATGCTTCATTTAGGTCCATTTCAAACAAATTGAAATGCTTTTAATATCATTAAATTGATATACTTTTATATGTTTTATTTTTTGTTTCTTAAAATCAATCATTTTTAAAATATTTAAAATAATTTTTAGATATATATTTTTTTAAACAATGGA
>NW_021321169.1:0-227 GCF_001605985.2 Dendrobium catenatum | reverse complement strand
CAAAAGGAGCAGCAAGTAAGGAAACAACGGAATCATCAAGCATCAAAGCCAGGCGCCCTTTGAAGGAAGAATGCATAATGTGAAGTTTGGCAGAAGAAGACAAAGAACCAGCTAACACTTCCTTAAAAGAATAGGATTTTCCTTTCGAAAGCAGAGGAAGAGGGATAAATGACGACGGCATTGTTATCTCGCAAAAAACCACAAAACCATAACACACTAGAGTAAAA
>NW_021321168.1:0-243 GCF_001605985.2 Dendrobium catenatum | reverse complement strand
ACCCTTACGAGCGCCTCTTTGGCTCTTACCCAGCTGTTCGACTTTGCTCATTCAACGGCATTCCCATCCAACTGGATCGGAAGTTAAAACATTTTGATCGGAGGCAACTAGAGGAGCTCACTTGCTATAAGGGTAACTTTCTACCCTTCATACGATTCTCGGCCAAATCCCCAGTCTGCCGAACAGAGAGAGTGGAGAGGGAGAGATTATTAATTTTTTAATTATATTAATTAATTAATATTA
>NW_021321167.1:0-1219 GCF_001605985.2 Dendrobium catenatum | reverse complement strand
AGAACCCCTATTGAAATCTTTTGTTACAAGGTGATGCTATTTGGCTTAAAGAATGCTGGGGCAACCTACCAGCGGGCCATGACCCGTATCTTTGACGACTTAATTCACAACCAAGTTGAGTGTTACATTGATGATTTAGTTGTCAAGAGTAAAGCCAAAGAGGCTCACTTATTTAATTTAAGAACTATTTTTGAACGGTTATGCCACTACGATTTGAAAATGAACCGTCTGAAATGAGCCTTTGGCGTCACTTCGGGGAAATTTTTAGGATTCGTAGTGAGGCACCGAGGAATTGAGATCGACCCTGCAAAAATTGAAGCCATCTTAGATATGCCATCTCCTAAGAGCCTTACCCAGTTAAGGTCTCTACAAGGTAGATTGGCATATTTAAGGAGGTTTATTTCTAATCTTTCCGGGAGATGTCAACCCTTTTCTGTCCTTGCGAAAAAAGACATTAAATTTGTATGGGACGAGAAGTGCCAAAATGCTTTCGATAACATTAAACAATACATTTCTAACCCACCAGTTTTGGCAGCCCCAATTCCGGGAAAGCCATTAATTTTCTACACTGCATCCTTAGATGAGTCTTTAGGTGCCCTGTTGGCTCAAGTCAACGACGAAGGGAAGGAGAATGCTCTCTATTACTTTAGTCGAAGACTTCTTCCTATAGAAATTTGATACCCTTCACTAGAGAAGCATTGTCTTGCTTTAGTTTTTGCAGCCCAGAAACTGAGGCACTACATGCTCTCCCACTCAGTCAGCTTGATTTTGAGAGTTAATCCTTTGCAATATCTTATGACCCGACCTACGTTGTCAGGACGTTTAGCCCGTTGGTCTATGATATTACTATAATTTGAGATTACTTTCACTCCCCTTCGTGCTGTGAAAGGACAAGCCATTACTGATTTTCTGGCAGCACACCCGCTGCCGACAAACTCTCCTCTGAACGATGATTTACCCGACGAACAAATCATGAGTTTGAGGGAATCTGACGAGGCTGTCTAGGAATTGTATTTTGATGGAGCAGCATCCTCCCGTAGGAATGCGACCCAAAAATATATAATTCCTGGAAAGGCTGGAGTCGGTCTAAATTTTATAACGCCAGAAAAAGGAATGATGCATTTTTCCTACCATTTATCGGAGCCCTGCACAAATAACGAAGCTGAATACGAAGCTCTGACGACCGATTTGGAACTTGCAATTCTAATGGAAATTAAAG
>NW_021321166.1:0-298 GCF_001605985.2 Dendrobium catenatum | reverse complement strand
TAATAGAACAACTAATGTAAGAAAATGTCTTATATGATTGCAAGAGTTTAGAATTTTCCCTTGAAAATTTGAAATTCATTAAATTTATGTTTTTTTGCGGGATGCACCCATTGCACCGGCATATGTGCACGATGTAGAAATTTCAACAATATAAGATCTTATCATAGGCACTTAGGCAATCATGTCATAAATAGAAATGGTGGTAGCTCTGACAACAATGATAGGAATATGTAATCCACTAAATTGATGGCTCTAGAGTCTCGGATGTTGATGGTAGTGTTGGTCAACTATATGGTGG
>NW_021321165.1:0-317 GCF_001605985.2 Dendrobium catenatum | reverse complement strand
AACCAAAAACATGCAAATGTGACAAGTTAGGTGTTCTTCCTTTTAGAAACTCATAGGGTATTTTATTTAAATTTGATCTCACATTCACCCTATTCAGAACATAGCATGCAGTGCTAACCACCTCAGCCCAAAAATATTTAGGAAGTGAGTATTATGCCAACATTGCTCGGGCGGCTTCTATTAGTGTTCTGTTTTTCCTTTCAACTACCCAATTTTGTTGAGGTGTTCTAGGTGTTGAAAAATTATGATCAATCCATTTTTCCTTACAAAAATTTTCAAACCTTTCATTTTCAAATTCTCCTCCATGATCACTTTGT
>NW_021321164.1:0-345 GCF_001605985.2 Dendrobium catenatum | reverse complement strand
TTGTGTTGTGGCTAGATTAATTTAGTTCAAATAATTTTCGATCTTCAAGTTAAAATATAATTCATAGTTTTAAACTCCAAACTAAGCTAATATGATTCCCTTAGCAAAATTTGATATTTTAATTAATTTCATAATTCATAATTGCTACCATTATTGATTCAAAATAGGTCAAAAGATTGAAGTTCTATTCATATAAAAGAGACCTAAATCTAGCTATTTCTGTCATCATAGGCTGGTACCAAGCAGAAAGTCGTCGATCACATGCACCTTAGGGAATTTTTTTCCCAAATAAATCTAATTGTGGTATTAATTAAATACACATTTGTGAATTAATGTTAGTCGCAC
>NW_021321163.1:0-1072 GCF_001605985.2 Dendrobium catenatum | reverse complement strand
TTAATCACAATCCGCGATCCAGGTCACAAGAGGAAACTCAATCTAGCCTTAGGACACATCATAGCCTATATCCTTGAAACCAAATATCAACTTCAGTATCCTATTCCACCAAACCTCCCAACTCCCTTCTACTCAAGCAGTTCCTTCAGTACCCTTCACAGTACTCCTCTCCACCCTGAGGAACCTCGGGGGGCTGGAGAGGAGGAGGCTCCCGCTCCCGCTCCCATTCATGACCCTGTTCCTCTACACCAACACTCACCGGTTGATCAGTTGATAGAAAGGTTTGATCGATGGGAGACCCGCTTTGACGCTTGCGTTGCTGAACAGGAGCAGCAACACTCTGAGGACATTGTCCGCTACGAGCAGCACCGCACTAAGGATTTAGCCCGATTTGATAGTTACCTTACTCACCAGCAGCAGCAGCATGACCAGGACATCGCCTGGTTCAATGCTCAGTTTACCATGCTTGCCAGCTACTTTCAGCAGCCACCTCCACCACCTCCATCTGATGATCAGGGTCCTTCATTTTTCTAGTCTGTGCTTTTCTGCTATTTGTTTCATGTTTTTTGTAGTTTGTCTTTTTAGTCTGTTTTAGTTTCTATTTTCTCTTTTTCTTTTGTGTGTCTGGACCCTCTTTTTGTGATGACAAAAGTGGGAGTAGGATGTGATAGGAAAAAGGGGATGTGCTTATAACTTTGAATTTCTAGTGAACTATTTTTTTGAGTTTTTTTCCTACTTGTGTTTGCCATCATCAAAAAGGGAGAGATTATTGCAAATCTATTTTTATTGCTTATGTTTTGATGATTGACAAACACTATTTTTCTTGGACTGCTTGTTGCTTCTAATTTTTCAGGAATCGAAGATAGGACGAACAGACGAAGCCAGTTCAGGATTGCATAGGATTAGGGTTGAGTTAGTCTGTACTTTTGTCTTCTTGAGTCTTCTTGTAATGTTCAAAGAGATTGATGCTAAGTAACCCTAAACACACACACTTGAGAGAATTAGAATTTCTGTTTTTACTCATATCGATCAGGAAGATATTTACATCGTCCTGGACGATCAGGCTTAAAAC
>NW_021321162.1:0-243 GCF_001605985.2 Dendrobium catenatum | reverse complement strand
GGAAATACTTGAGTTCGCAAGCAAACCTATCACTAATTGGTAAAAACAGCAAGAAATAAACAAAATCTGGGGGAAAAAACAGCCCCAAAACAGTGGATCTCAATATGAGAATCAAAGCAAACAAACACCAGAACAAGATACAAGGGATCCTCAATTCGAGAGGAGGATCGTCTCTCCCAAATCTCTAGACAAGGAAATTTACAGCTCAAGACGCCAAGGAACTTCAAAGAAAATTCAAATCAT
>NW_021321161.1:0-315 GCF_001605985.2 Dendrobium catenatum | reverse complement strand
TATGAGCTATTTTTTAGTTCATTTATTGAACTAAAAGGTAACTCATTTATTGAAGCTCATTATGGTGTATCTTGACCCTTTGGTTCCTGTGACTGGCTCTCGGGTTCCCGTGCCTTGGCTCCTTGGTTTCCCCGGTTGGCTGCTGGTTTTCCGTGTTGGGTGGCCTTTCCCGTGCCTTGGTGCTTCTGTTCCGTGCGGGCCTCCTTGGCTTTTGTGGCTGCCTCTTCGGGTTTCGCCTGGGCTGTTTTCCCGTGGCTGATGCGGGGCATTTCCGTGGTTTTGGTGCTTTGTTTCCTGGAATGGCTGTTGGCTTTT
>NW_021321160.1:0-257 GCF_001605985.2 Dendrobium catenatum | reverse complement strand
GGTTAGAGGCAGAGAATCAAAAGGACTAAGGTACGATGACATGGAAAGCCATTTGTCCTTGGGAGCACAAGGGAGGGATTAGGACCATCGGATCAAGATTCAAGGGTTATGATAAGTCCTAGGAAACTTCTAGAGTATGATTAAAGTTGTTGGAGTGGATTGAATTAGAAGGAATTAATTTAAGCATATGGGTTTAATTACTTAAAAGGGGTTTCAAAGATTTGTTGACCAGTTTGACTGGTCAACAGTCAACTTGG
>NW_021321159.1:0-200 GCF_001605985.2 Dendrobium catenatum | reverse complement strand
AACAAACCTCCAATAAAAATTCTCAGAATCTCAAAACCAATTCATCAAACAAATCCATACAGAAATCGGAACAGAATCGTATCTCAAACCAGAACAGAAACAAATCAGAACTTATACGGACATATATTAAACCAGAATCATAATTGCTTACAGAACAGATACAAAAATCAGAATCATATCAAATCAGATATCAGATATTT
>NW_021321158.1:0-1413 GCF_001605985.2 Dendrobium catenatum | reverse complement strand
CCTGTTCAACACTTCGCTTGAAAATAGTTCTGGGAACCGTCTGGAGATCCAATTTGGTTCTGATCGTCCGGGACATCTGGCCGATCCGCTCGGCGATCATGAAGTCTATCAGTGCGAAATCAGTCAATTTTGACGAGAGAGAAAATAAAAAACTAGAAATATCATGATTTTGAGGAGAGAGGAAGTGAAGGGAAATTTTATGGAAAGTGGAATTTTCGGGCGACGCGCGAGCTTGTTTTCGTCGACAGTGTTCAGGATAATTATGTAGCAAAGGTAAAGGCACATTCCGCCTTCTACCAAAATTTCAGAACCGTCGTTTTTGTGGCGGTATTGTTTGTCGAATTTTTGTTTTCTGTAGCTATTTTCGTTCCGTATGTTATGAATTGGTTCAGTTTTCCATTCGAACTGTAACTTCTGTATAATTGTTGAGTGAAGATGTGCCTTTTGGTTATTTTTGAAGATTTGTGTCAGGGTATTCTTTGATCGACTGGTTTATTCACTGGATTATTTTTTAGGTAGTAGAAAAATTTTATGTGTAGTTTAGCATAAATTTGACTGAAAAATATTATGTGTATTCATGTGCAAATTTGGTATTTGTGATTTCAGATGGTGTCAATATTCCGTATACTGCCAGTTGTGCTGCCGCGATTTTTGTCTGATTTCTGATTTTGTCGGATTTCTTCTGAATTAATATGTATCTGATATGCTATAAAAGGGAGCTATAAGGGGCCTGCATATTAATGAGATTCAGTTTAGTATTGGGGAAAACTTAGATGAGCTCAAGTTTGGAGAATATCTGTTATATTTGGACCGATGAATTCTATATGTCTGGTGTGTAGGAGATATTTAGCTTGCGTGTGAATTCAGTGCGTGAGCCAAGGAGACATAAGGGTCAGAATCGTAGTGATATCTGTTTAGATTTAGTTTAGCTATTTTAAATATCTGATATTGATTTTCTGATATGAATTCTGATTTTCGTATCTGTTCTGTAAGCAATTATGATTTCTGATGCGATATTGTTGCATTTTATTTCTGATCTATGATTGATGTAATTGTCTAGAAAAATCTGTCTACTTTTGTATCTGTTATTTCATTTCTGTTCGAATGATTAAATTTCTGATATGATCTGTACGACTTTGATTCTGGTTTGATATATGTCCGTGTAAGTTCTGATTTGATTCTGTTCTGATTCGAGATCTGATTATGTTCCGATTTTTGGTTGGATTTCTGTCTGATGAGTTTGGTTTTGGATTCTGAGAGTTTTGATTGGAGATTTGTTGCTTTGCTGAGCTGTTGAGATCACTCTTGTTTTCTGGTGGTTTTCAGGTTCTGGGAAAGGGTAGGAAGTCCAGGAGTAGATTTCTGAGTTCTGATCTGTATAGGTATTGTTTGTACCTTTTGATTTTTGTGCAG
>NW_021321157.1:0-213 GCF_001605985.2 Dendrobium catenatum | reverse complement strand
CAAGTTCGTGTTGAGTCTAGTGAATAGGTTGTTAGACCTAAGTTGATGTCCCAAGGCTACCAAGAGGGGGGGGGTGAATTGGTATTTTTAAAAACTTAACCCTCTTTAAAGAGGTGTTGAACCGAAATGAAAATTTTTTTTATTAAATTTTTTATAAAAAAAGTTTTTCAACCACAAATTTTTAAACAAAAATAAAATGCGGAAAATAAAAAG
>NW_021321155.1:0-226 GCF_001605985.2 Dendrobium catenatum | reverse complement strand
TATGAATTTGAAGATTTATTTTAAGATAATATTACTGAAGATTTATGCAGCACAAGAAGTCTAGTAAAGGTGAGGCCTCTTCTCCATTAACATTCTTCCTGCAGTTTTGTATGCACTTGCATTATCAGTAACCACCTGTACTACTAAGGCATCTCTCACTTCCTCCATAATTTCATCCAATATTTCAAGCAATAATTGTGCATCCTTTACAAAGCTTGAAGCATCT
>NW_021321154.1:0-280 GCF_001605985.2 Dendrobium catenatum | reverse complement strand
TGATTTTGTATTAATAGTTAATAAAACATAATTTTCTTGGTATAGTTTGAGTACTGTGAGTGTTAATTATTTTATTGTGCGGACATTATGCATATCCTATGCGTTATATATGGGTATACTATGCGTTCACCATGCGTGTTTTGTGCGTACTCACTGCGTCAACATTGCGTATTTTTAAAAATATAAAAATACAAAAAAAGACAACAACATCAATTTTTACAAATACAATTTTACAAGAACATTTATAACAAATACAATTTTACAAGAGAACCTAATGTAC
>NW_021321153.1:0-429 GCF_001605985.2 Dendrobium catenatum | reverse complement strand
GAGCGGCTGTGGGATGACGATTGCAGACTCAGCGGAAACGGGATGGTTTGCCGGCGGTGTGTCGGAATTCACAGAGCCTTGGTCTCCCATGATAGCTTTGATACCATGAAAGCAAGAATAAGAAGGGCGCGAGGTAGAACACGCCGGAGAGGAAGAGGAGAACAGAGGTTAAGAGGGAAAAAGTAAATTCAAATCTTATTACTGGTATGGGTCCCATATATATAATGGATTACAGGAGATTAATAAAACTAAGACTAATTACAATGATTAAATTTCCTAATCTGTCTTATGCTGCTTATACATTATATGGTGGGAGTTGAAAGAATCTGTGTTGATATATTCGTTTGGGCGCCAGGTCCATAGTCCGTGAGCGATATTAGATAAACTGTTGTAAGAATCTTATATTCACTTATATCATGATGGTAATTA
>NW_021321152.1:0-338 GCF_001605985.2 Dendrobium catenatum | reverse complement strand
GGTGGAGAAGAGTGCTTTTACCTAGATTTTTCAAAGAGAGCTTTTAAGAGAGAGAGGGAGTTCTTGTGTAAGGGAACTCTTTATGTGTTCTTGCAAAAATTTGATAGGAGAATGGGCAAGAGATTGGAGAGAACGTTTGAGATATTTCTTAGAGTGTCTAAGAGATCTTTGTATGACAAGTGCAAAAGATTATTTTTCTAAATCTGCATCCTTATTTTTCATAGTTGTTATAAGAAAATCATGGGAAAAGAGCTCTAAAAAGTCTTGGTGTAAGAGACTCTGGGTCTAACCAAGGAGGCTAGGGAAGTTGAGGCATCTCCATGATGCTAGAGAAGGAG
>NW_021321151.1:0-1149 GCF_001605985.2 Dendrobium catenatum | reverse complement strand
GTTGACCAGGTCAACTTGGGTTGGCCCAAATCAGCCTGAACCCCTCTATTTGGTTTCAAATCTAATTCAGAGCTTTTCAAGCTCAAGTCTCACCTCCCCTGGACCTAGTGGCTTGAACCCAACCCATCGGGCCCAGACCCTGGCTGGTCAACTAGGTTGACCAAAATCAGCCTAAACCCCTCTATTTGGTTTCAAATCTAATTCAGAGCTTTTCAAACTCATGTCTCACCTCCCTTGGACCTAATGGATTGAACCCAACCCATTGGGCCGAGACCCTGGGGTCAACATGGTTGACCAGGTCAACCCAGGATGACCCATTTAGCCTTTTTGACCCCAAATCAATTTCAATTCAATTTAAACATATCCTTGGCTTGAATCCCTCATCTCTTGACCTTATTTGACTAGATTGACCAAGTCAACCGTGGACTTGGTCAACCATGGCCTTTCCATGGTCAAATTGACCTATTTAAGTCAATTAAGACTCTTTTAATGCACTAACTTCTTTCCTACCTTTGAATGAGCTCTAGATTAAATATAAGCCATTTATCATAGGGTTAGAGGTATAAATAGGAGGCTTAGGCCATCTTCGAGGGGACTTTTTCTTTTGCTCTCACCCTAGTCTCTCCCAAGACGAGAAACTTCGTGTGAGAGCTCTTCTAATCCTTCCTCATATTCCCAACGTCGAATCCCGCCGATCAAGGCCGCTGCCGGTTAGATATCTGGCGAACCGAGACCTAAAGGATTCCAAAGCTTTTTACCATCGATCCAAGGCGTTTGAGACTGCAATTTCTTCTACAAAAAGGAGCGAAGACAATATATAAGGGCAACAAGCCTTTAAATGGGTAAAACCATCTACAAACCAAGGTGAAATCACAAACCCTAGCCTAGACATATAGGGTTAAATAGCTTCTTGTAAAGTGCTTTTCAAGCCGCAAAAATCATCCCCCATGAATGCTCTTCACTTTTTCAACCTATTTTTAAAGTTTCATCGTGTTTAATTAAGCCAATCGAAAGAACAAGATAAAAAACCTATTGGGTTTCGTTTTCGCCCTAGGCTCGTGTGTACGAGATCTCCGCTGTCAATCATTTGATTAACGACGGAGATGTCGTCGTTCTACAGTCCCGTCTAAATCACGAAATCGATCCCGT
>NW_021321150.1:0-226 GCF_001605985.2 Dendrobium catenatum | reverse complement strand
TTAATATAGATACTTAAGGATGAAGGATCTCTCAAAGACTTTATAAATAAATTTTAGAAAGACCTCCCTCCTTGTTCATGGGAAAACCTAATTTAGCATAACCACCATGCAATGAGGTTATCAATATTTGGCTGGTTGTCTTTAGTAGGAGGATTAAAATCTATTGTGTCTTACTGAAGCATTACATTCTGATTAATCAAGACTGTTCTTTATGCCATTCATCTAA
>NW_021321149.1:0-400 GCF_001605985.2 Dendrobium catenatum | reverse complement strand
CAATCAATCGATAATCAGTACGACGAATCAATGTATCCGTGTATCAATAGCATGTCAGGATCTGTCGTATCAATAGTATCCATATGTCAATATCATAATCCATATGTCAATGTCGATGTCGGTATCTATCAATCGCTACAATCTTTATCAATATCGGTGTCAATCTCTATGAATCAATATGCAGAATCCATATCAATATCGGTGCCGGTATCTATGAATCAATAACATACAGTCGAAATGATAAATTCGTAAAGCCATAAATCCGTTCAATAATAAATCCATTCAAAACAATAAATCCGTAAAATCAATCAATCAATTAAATCCAGTCTATACTATCAAGTCGATAAAATCAATCGGAAAAGCAATACTATAAATCTCAATCTATCATATTAATAAATCA
>NW_021321148.1:0-203 GCF_001605985.2 Dendrobium catenatum | reverse complement strand
CAAAGACCAGCCATCCTGTAGCACTGGCCATGGTGTCGCCGTCCACAACTCTGGCACACAGGTGCCGAACTAACAGATCCAGAACTCGTCGTACTGGTAGCAGTACCAGACGATCCTCCACTCCTCCTGGAATCGACAGATCCAGAACCAGCTATAAATCTCCTCTTCCCAGAGGAACCACTGCCAGAAGTCTCACCTCCAAA
>NW_021321147.1:0-567 GCF_001605985.2 Dendrobium catenatum | reverse complement strand
AAATTCCATTTAATTGAGTTTCACAATTTCCAAATTAGACCAACTCCAAATTAGGAAAGTTTTCAAATCTAAATCAATTTGAAATTCAAATTGAAGCGGGTTTTACAATTAATTTCCTAATGCGTGTTCGTTGATTTGGAAAGCTAATGAGTTGCTCCCAAACCTCCTCCCTCCCTCTTGAACCCGCCGGCCAGGCATGGGATTTTCTCCCATTAATTCTCCACTTAATGCATTAATGGCTCCTTAATTTGAAATCAAATTTCAAATTAATTTCCCCCCATTTTCATTCAAAATCCTGAAATTAATTTCAGGTTTTGAATTAACCCCCTTCTCCCTCCTCTAATGAACCCGCCAGCCTCACCATGAATGGAGCCCCATTCAAGCCCCCAATTAATGCATTGATTACACATTAATTTGAAATCAATTTCAAATTGAATCCCTCCTAATTTACTCAAATTCTGAAGTTACTTTCATATTTGAGTAAATCTCTCCTCTCCCTCTCCCATGGAATTTGAAATTCAAAATTCTAAACCCATAAATACTTTCCTAAAATAATCCTCCCAATTA
>NW_021321146.1:0-1308 GCF_001605985.2 Dendrobium catenatum | reverse complement strand
TGCAAATTCCTTTGCAAGTTTTGCTAAGGCATCCGCTGCGGCGTTACTTCCACGGGGAACCGTATACAAAGTAGCGGTAGGAATTTGTTCCAACAAGTGAAGTGTGTACTAGTGGTATTTTAGGAGATTAGGATTCAAGACTTTATAGGTTCCAACCAGTTGGTTAATCACCAATTGGGAATCTCCAAAGATCTTAATCTCTTTAATTTCCATTAGAATTGTAAGTTCGAAACCGGTTATCAGAGCTTCGTATTCAGCTTCATTATTTTTGCATGGCTCCGATAAATGGTAGGAAAAATGCATCATTCCTTTTTCTAGCGTTATAAAAATTAGACCGACTCCAGCCTTTCCAGGAATTATAGATTGTTGGCTCGCATTCCTACGGGAGGATGCTGCTCCATCAAAATACAATTCCCAGATGGCCTCATCAGACTCCCTCAAACTCATGATTTGTTTGTCGGGTAGATCATCGTTCATAGGAGAATTTGCTGGCAGAGGGTGTGCTGCCAAAAAATTGGCAACGGCTTATCCTTTCACAGCACGAAGAGGAGTGAAAGTAATCTCAAATTGCAGTAATATCATAGACAACCGAAATAAACGTCCTGACAATGTAGGTAGGGTCATAAGATATTGCAAAGGATTAACTCTTGAAATCAAGCTGATTGAGTTGGAGAGCATGTAGTGCCTCAGTTTCTGGGCTGCAAAAACTAAAGCAAGACAATGCTTCTCAATCGATGGGTATTAAATTTCAGTAGGAAGAAGTCTTCGACTAAGGTAATAGAGAGCATTCTCCTTTTCTTCGTCGTTGACTTGAGCCAATAGGACACCTAAAGACTCATCTAAGGCAGCAGTGTAGAGAATTAACGGATTTCCCGGAACTCGGGCTGCCAAAATTGGTGGATTAGAAAGGTATTGTTTAATGTTATCGAAAGCATTTTGGCACTTCTCGTCCCATATGAATTTAGTGTCTTTGTTTGGAAGGACAGAAAATGGTTGACATCTCCCGGAAAGATTAGAAATAAACCTCCTTATATATGCCAATTTACCTTGTAGAGACCTTAACTGGGTAAGGCTCTTAGGATATGGCATTTCTAAGATGGCCTCAATTTTAGCAGGGTCGATCTCGATTCCGCGGTGCCTCACTACGAATCCTAAGAATTTCCCTGAGGTTACGCCAAAGACACACTTCAAGGGATTGATTTTCAAATCGCAGCGGCGCAACCGCTCAAATACAACTTATAAGTCATACAGGTGAGCCTCTTTGACCTTGCCCTTGACAACTAAATCATCAATATAGCACTCAACTTG
>NW_021321145.1:0-326 GCF_001605985.2 Dendrobium catenatum | reverse complement strand
TGGAAAGTATTCAAGTGGGGCAAGGAGGGGGGCCGGCACCATAGGGAAAAGGATTGGGGAAATAAGCAAGGGTTTTTTTACTTACTTAGATGGGATTCTCAAATTAAGGAATATGATAAATTCCAATCTAATTCAAATTTAATTTGGATTTGACTTTAGAAACTTTCCTAAAATAAGATTCTATTTTTGGAAATATTTCCAAATTCATATTTGAATTAAATAATTGAAATTAAAAAGCTTTCCCAAAAGAGACTAAGTAATAAAGGAAAGTAATGATGAGGAATTTGAAAATTTGGAGGCAAGGGGGAAGGGAGAGGCTAGCGGCT
>NW_021321144.1:0-270 GCF_001605985.2 Dendrobium catenatum | reverse complement strand
ATGAATTAAAGGTTAGAAGAATGAATAGAATGACATCTATTTAAGATAGGACAATAAAAGTAGACATTGAACGTTTATTAGGATGGTAGATGTATTAGATCCGATTTATGTTAAAAAATGTAGAGGTAGACCTAAAAAGACTTGGTTAGAAAGTATTGGAAATGATATTTTTTATTATATTTAAATGATAATTTGACTCTTAATATGATACAATGGAGAAAACAGATTCATGTTATCCAACCCACGTAGTATGATAAATGCTTGTTGTTG
>NW_021321143.1:0-413 GCF_001605985.2 Dendrobium catenatum | reverse complement strand
GCCCGTCGGCCCACCATCCTGTACAGGTCAATTCTATATTCTACCAATGTTCAACCAAGCTTCACTTGTCTTTCAGTATTCAATAGTCAATTCAATAGTCAATGCAATAATCAATAAAATAGTTAATTCAAAGACAATATAAAGCAATCACATCAACATTCAAATGCATATCAACTCAATCTATCAATCTCGAACAAATCAGAAATTATACGAAAATCGGGCAGAGCAACGACAGTCTACGGAATTTATACAAAAATCTCCAGAAATTACAGATCACCAAATTAATACAGAACGTGCACAGCAACATTGTAAAACTAATCTTCTACTGCACAAACCAATTCAGATATCATAATAATTTGCAGTCAAAATAAAACTACGCAGAATCAAAACGGACCGGACGAAATCTTCCAGAA
>NW_021321142.1:0-200 GCF_001605985.2 Dendrobium catenatum | reverse complement strand
ACCGGAGGGGTTTCACAAATATTTCTCAAAATTCCACTCAAATGTCCATACCAAGTACTCAAAATTCCATCCAAAATCCAAAAATCCAAAACTACACAAAAATCTCAAAATCCCAAAAATATTTAAAATGAAAAAAATCCATCAACGTACTTAAAGCAAAATCTATCCACTCTCCGCAACAGTCTGCCGGGGTGGACAAA
>NW_021321141.1:0-524 GCF_001605985.2 Dendrobium catenatum | reverse complement strand
GGTTGTCCGCTAGGTCGACCGGGGAGATTAGTGGCCAAAGGCTGATACTCCCTGTCCCAAAAAAAAAAAAATTTTCTTTATCACCAAATTGTATCTCCATAGCTCCAATTAGCACGCCTTTTTTTTTCTTAGCTAGCTCAAAAAGAGTTCATTCAGTTGCTCCTCTTTCATTCATTCTTTTGCTCATTCTCGCTCTTGGGACTTACTTTACTTTTTGATAAAATAGTATTAATTTATTTTCTTTATATGAAAAATTTTAGACCATGCAAATGCAAAAAATTTTAAACAATAGTCTTTTGCTTTCTTCTCTCTCTACTCGTAAATGTTAATATTTTAAAGTTTACATTCAAGGAACCTATATTAGTTAATTAACATAATCAAAATATTTTTTTTTCTTCAACAAAGTTTGTTGCGTGCGAGAATATACGCGGCGGTAGAGTTTCTAAATTCACGTCTTAGCGTTGCACGAGTATTTCACACACAATCTGAAAAGAGAAAGTGAACACTAAGAGTTTTTACGTGGA
>NW_021321140.1:0-225 GCF_001605985.2 Dendrobium catenatum | reverse complement strand
TGTTTCTGATGAATCTTGGTTTTGGCATAGAAGACTTCGTCATTCTAGTATGAAAAATCTTAGGAGAATTACCCAAAAGAATTTAGTAAGAGGTATACCAAAACTAGACTTTACTAAGGACCATCTTTGTGATGCATGTCAATTAGGAAAACAAGTGAAGTCCTCTTTTAAGTCCAAAAATGATCTTACAACTAGTAAACCATTGGAAATTCTTCACATGGATCT
>NW_021321139.1:0-219 GCF_001605985.2 Dendrobium catenatum | reverse complement strand
GATGCTCAAATATACTCATTGTTCTATAACAACTCATGCAAAAGTTAAATTTTTTTTTAGGAAAATTTTATCATGTTGCATTTAGTTCTCTTAGAACATGTAAACGAAGACTCTAGAAAATTCATATTATTTTCTTCGAGTTAATCGAAACAAATTCAATCATAGAATAAATCTTTAATCAAGATCTTGCATTTCTTCTTTGGTGGTCGAGATGCTTTG
>NW_021321138.1:0-345 GCF_001605985.2 Dendrobium catenatum | reverse complement strand
ATTGTCTATCAGAATTGGAAAGAAATAAATCTATTTAAGAATGGGAAATTGGTTCCAAATTCTTCATTGATTTCATATTAGATTCTTTATTAATCAATTCAACCTCATTTTTATCCAATTTTTCAAAATTGGGATACTAACCAGCCAGATAAGTTGTTTAAAAATTGGCATACTCCTATAAATTAGATCATAATCACTACTTCTAAGTGCTATGATACTATAATTTCTCATGCCTTGGTTCCATTTTTGTGACATAGGCGCTGCAGCGCTATAATGTTAGTTGTGTTGTAACATTATAGTTATGATTAACAAGGTCCATGTTCTCTCAGTGAAGAGATGTGATTG
>NW_021321137.1:0-494 GCF_001605985.2 Dendrobium catenatum | reverse complement strand
TAGGGTGTCTTTTCTAATTTGGCTCTAACATTCACCCAATTCAACACATAATAAGCTGTGTTAACCGCTTCAGCCCAAAAGTATTTTGGAAGTGATTACTCAGCAAGCATAGCTCTAGCGGCTTCCACCAAGGTCTGGTTCTTCCTTTCAGCTACCCTGTTTTGCTGAGGGGTCCTAGGAGTTGAGAAGTTGTGGCTAATCCCCTTGTCCTCACAAAAATCACCAAATCTTTCATTCTCAAACTCTCCCCCATGATCACTATGGATAGTTAATATCTCACAACCTATTTTTTCTGAACCCAAGTAGAAAATGTTTTAAACTCCTCAAAAGACTCATTTTTATGTGAAAGAAATCTAGTCCAAGTGAACCTCGAGTAGTCATCAACAATCACAAATCCATAGACTTTCCCTCCCAAGCTAGCATTGCTAATGGGTCCAAACAAATCCATGTGAAAGATTTCTAAAGGTCTAGAGGTGCTAATGTCCTTAATGGGG
>NW_021321136.1:0-609 GCF_001605985.2 Dendrobium catenatum | reverse complement strand
TTGGAAAGCTTTACGAATTATTTTGTATTGAGAAATTCTATGATAAGCTTTGTGAATCGTTTTGCATCGAGAAATGCTTTGTGAATGTTTTATAGTGGAAGGTCTCATGAAAACTTCTTGTTAGAAGATTTTCATGGATTTACCCCCCACACCAAATATAAGAGCACTAGGTGATTTTGTGTCGGATAGGGCTTTGGGGGTTTCTTATAAAAAAAAAGAAAAAAAAGAAGGGTTTTGGGGTTGTTTTGTTTGGAGGTTTTATAAGTTGTTTTTGGGATTTAGAGTTTCATGTTTTGCTTCGTGTTGGAGGCTCTCTAGTGTCTTTTTAGAACAAAATGATACTTCATATTTGAATTGTTTTTCCTCTCTTTATGTTTACTTCTAGAATTGAGTTCTTTTTTTTGGATAAATGTGAGTTGAAAGCTTATTTTGGTTTTAGTTTTGGGAACTTGTTCCCCTTTCGTCACTTTGAACTTTATTTGGGAAGTAGCTTGGTTATTTGAGTCGGGTATTATTCGAGTGCCTTGTTTGGAACTTGGGGACAACAAAGGGCATTGAAAACACCCTCTTTCATGTAAAACCCGCAAAACGTCGTTTTAGACCTCGCAC
>NW_021321135.1:0-255 GCF_001605985.2 Dendrobium catenatum | reverse complement strand
GATCCCACATTGCAACGTGACCACGAGGGAAAAATGAAAATGGATAGAGGCGTATACGGGTCAGCTCGGGTTAGTTTCGGGTTACCGGGTTGACCCGGACCTGACCTGTTTTTTAAATGGGTTGAAAATTGAAACCCGAACCCGACCCGTTTGTTAAACGGGTCGACCCAAACCCGGATTTTTTTGGTCGGGTTCGGGTCAGGTTTTCGGGTCGGGTTAATAATTGACACCCCTAGATGTAATTATACATAGTTG
>NW_021321134.1:0-399 GCF_001605985.2 Dendrobium catenatum | reverse complement strand
AAGTGCTAATTTTGGGAGTTTTATCGCTATTTTATATAAGAATCCTCATCGCATTCGAATGGAATGTTTTTGCATTGCTCCTTGGAGCTTCATGACATTTTGGATTATGGGAGTCTTCTACTACATGTTTAGTAAGGTCATAGATAGGTTCCAAATACCTTTTCTTTTTCTGTATCTTTGGTAATAATGAGTTGGAAAGGAAGAGGTTTGAGAGCTCTTATAAGATTCATTATATGCATTTGTGGTCTCTCTGGGTGAAAGTTTATAAAAGTGATTTGTGATGCTTCATTTGATTGTTTGGAAGGTAAATGGCATTGCCTCCTTTACAAAGGTTTCTATGCGGTCTTATTTTCTTTTCGAAGTTTTTTTTTTTATTTCCCTACCCCACTCCAAATGTAA
>NW_021321133.1:0-232 GCF_001605985.2 Dendrobium catenatum | reverse complement strand
GACAGTGAGGGTGAGTATGAAACAAAGAGAGGTGTGGCAAAAAAGATCTATTACCGGATACGAGAGATATGCTGGATTGATTGTCCGGGAGAGGATAATGCCACACTCTTTATAGCGATGGTAGGCAGCCTAATCCTCCGCCTCCCTGAATCGAGGGTCCAGAGTGGCCCTCGAGGAACTCCAAGAAGCTTGTCGAACACGTTTCACACCAGCCATAGAAAGGGGTTAACAA